>NC_091215.1:16091399-16153899 GCF_040958095.1 Procambarus clarkii
AGAGAGAGATGGAGAGAGAGAGAGATGGAGAGAGAGAGAGAGAGAGAGAGAGAGAGATGGAGAGAGAGAGAGATGGAGAGAGAGAGAGATGGAGAGAGAGAGAGATGGAGAGAGAGAGAGATGGAGAGAGAGAGAGAGAGAGAGAGAGAGAGGGAGAGAGAGAGAGAGAGAGAGAGAGAGAGAGAGAGAGAGAGAGAGAGAGAGAGAGAGAGAGAGAGAGAGAGAGAGAGAGAGAGAGAGAGAGAGATATGGAGAGAGAGAGATGGAGAGAGAGAGAGATGGAGAGAGAGAGAGATGGAGAGAGAGAGAGATGGAGAGAGAGAGAGATGGAGAGAGAGAGAGATGGAGAGAGAGAGAGATGGAGAGAGAGAGAGATGGAGAGAGAGAGAGAGAGATGGAGAGAGATGGAGAGAGATATGGAGAGAGATATGGAGAGAGAGATATGGAGAGAGAGAGATGGAGAGAGAGATGGAGAGAGAGAGATGGAGAGAGAGAGATGGAGAGAGAGAGATGGAGAGAGAGAGATGGAGAGAGAGAGATGGAGAGAGAGAGAGAGAGATGGAGAGAGAGAGAGAGAGATGGAGAGAGAGAGAGAGAGATGGAGAGAGAGAGAGAGATGGAGAGAGATGGAGAGAGAGAGAGAGATGGAGAGAGAGAGAGAGAGAGATGGAGAGAGAGAGAGATGGAGAGAGAGAGAGATGGAGAGAGAGAGAGATGGAGAGAGAGAGAGATGGAGAGAGAGAGAGATGGAGAGAGAGAGAGATGGAGAGAGAGAGAGAGATGGAGAGAGAGAGGAGAGAGAGATTTACCCTCCCTGAACCCATGTTGATGGGTTGTCATGAAGTCTCTTCTCTCCAAATGTGTTACTACGTTTTTTCTCATCTGAAACATAATACAGGGTACAAAACACAATCGAATCTTCCCATAGTAGAAAAACAGCATGTCAAGGATTTGGGAATAATGATGTCCGACGATCTAACGTTTAGGGAGCATAACCAAGCAAATATCGCGTCAGCCAGAAAAATGATCGGATGGATTACGAGAACTTTCAAATCCAGGGATCCCATCACAATGGTTGTACTCTTCAAGTCACTTGTGCTGTCCCGTCTCGAGTACTGCTCAGTACTCACTTCCCCCTTCAGAGCAGGAGAGATTGCTGAAATAGAGGGAATACAGAGAACATATACGGCACGCATAGACGAGATAAAACACCTAAATTATTGGGATCGTCTCAAAGCTCTCCAAATGTACTCTCTAGAAAGGAGACGAGAGAGATGCCAAATAATATACACATGGAAAATACTGGAGGGTCAGGTCCCAAATCTACACAGTAAAATAACAACGTACTGGAGTGAACGATATGGAAGAAAATGCAAGATTGAACCAGTGAAGAGCAGAGGTGCCATAGGCACAATCAGAGAGCACTGTATAAACATCAGGGATCCGCGGTTGTTCAATGTCCTCCCAGCGAGCATAAGAAATATTGCCGGAACAACCGTGGACATCTTCAAGAGAAAACTGGACGGTTTTCTAAGAGAAGTTCTGGATCAGCCGGGCTGTGGTGGGTACGTGGCCCTGCGGGCCGCTCCAAGCAACAGCCTGGTGGACCAAACTCTCACAAGTCGAGCCTGGCCTCGGGCCGGGCTTGGGGAGTAGAAGAACTCCCAGAACCCCATCAACCAGGTATCTCACAATCTTCTCCATCACCTTGCATGGTATACAAGTTAAGGACACTGGCCTGTCGTTCAGTGCCTCTTGTCTGTCACCCTTTTTGTATATTGGTACTACATTAGCAGTCTTCCTTGTTTCTAATAGGTCCCCCATTTCCAGTAACCTACTATACACTATGGAGAGTGGTAAGCAAAGTGCTCCTGCACGCTCTTTCAATACCTATGGCGAAATTCCGTCCGGCCCAACAGCTTTTCTCGCATCCAGCTCCAATAGGTGCTTCTTGACCTCATCTCTTGTAATTTCGAACCTATCCAAGGTCACCTGGTTTGCTGCCACCTCTTCTAGCGCCATGACATCTCCCTGTTCTATTGTGAAGACCTCCTGGAACCTTTTGTTGAGTTCTTCACACACCTCTTTGTCATTCTCTGTGTACCTGTCCTCGCCCACCCTAAGTTTCATCACCTGTTCCTTCACTGTTGTCTTCCTCCTGATGTGACTGTGTAGTAGCTTTGGTTCAGTCTTGGCTTTATTAGCTATATCATTTTCATACCTTTTCTCAGCTGCTCTTTTCACACTGACATACTCGTTCCTGGTTCTCTGGTATCTCTCTCTACTTTCTGGTGTTCTGTTATTATGGAAGTTCCTCCATGCCCTTTTGTTCAGCTCTTTTGCTTTCATACATTCCCTATTAAACCACGGATTCTTCCTTTGCTTCTCTGTTTTTTCCTGTCAGGCTGGGACAAACCTGCTTACAGCCTCCTGACATTTTTGGGTGACATAGTCCATCATGTCTTGTACGGACTTGGTTCCGAGTTCTGTGTCCCAATGTATATCCCATAGGAATTTATTCATCTCCTCATAGTTTCCCTTTCGGTACGCCAGCCCTTTGGTTCCCAATTCTTTTTTGGGGGTGATAATTCCCAGCTCAACCAGGTACTCAAAGCTCAATACACTATGATCACTCATTCCCAATGGGGCTTCCAACATAACTTCCATTATATCCGACTCATTTAGGGTAAATATCTGATCAAGCAAGGCTGGTTCATCCCCTCTCATTCTTGTCGGTCCCTTGACGTGTTGACTTAGAAAGTTTCTTGGTGCCACATCCAGCAGCTTAGCTCTCCATGTGTCTGGGCCTCCATGTGGGTCTCTATTCCCCCAATCTTTCTTCCCATGGTAGACTCTCCCTCTGAAGAGACAACTAACACAACACCTGTACCCCCTATTAGACTATTTTACAGGAACTTCTTTTCCACAGCTCATAAAACGGAGGAAAGGGTCCTGAAAGATATTGTTAATAGAAACGTTATCCCTACAGACAAAAATCAGAAGATACAATTGACGATCTACTATAAAACCAAGAAAACGGCCAACCTACTAATGAGAAACTCTCCAGACACAAAGCAGAACGCTTTAAAAGAGACCAATGTCGTCTATGCCTTCAAATGCCCACTTGGGGACTGTAAGCCTCAAAGAATTCAGTATATAGGCAAGACAACAACATCTCTTTCCAGGCGATTAACGATGCATAAGCAACAGGGCTCCTTTAAGGAACATATAATATCTTCCCACAACCAGACCATCACCAGAGAAGTCTTAACAAAAAACACGGATATCATCGATAGATACAGCGATAGCAGGCGGCTAGATATCTGCGAGGCACTACACATTAAGAAGTCGACACCAGCAATCAACAGCCAATTAATGCACAACTATATTCTACCCACTTCAAGACTCTGCACCAATATAGAAGCATCAAGAAATATGGGCCAATAGGCCCTCTGCAGTTACTTCCATTCTTCCCTTTAACTTACAAAATATACCCATTGTTTCGTGTTCTGTCTTGTGTTGAAAGTTTTTCACCTCATCCAAAACTGTTGTAACATATCACCTCACCCAAATGCAGGTATAAAATTGAAGATGTTTAAACTCTGTTCTCAGTTATAGTTGTGTGTGTGTAAACTAGTCTTTGAAAATGTAATAAGTTTTACGAAACGCGCTCAAGTGTCGCGGCAGATTAGAAATAAAAATGAATGTTGGAGAATTGATTTTTCAGTTACCATCATTAGTGAAAAAAAAATGTAAGAAACATTGAGAAAATTCGTGTTAGAATTATTAATATTACTTTCTCGGTCATATTTAACCCTTAACCCTTAACATGCTCGGGGTCTAATATCCTGCCATCCGCACAGGCGCATGTCATTTTGAAAAAAAACTAAATTTTTTTTTTTTTGCTAATCTGTTAAGTTCTGTTCACTGATCACGGGAAAAATAAAAAAAAATTCTATTGTACTGTACTTACTTTTGTTGCAATAGAGCCGAGAAGCTCGGTGATGACGTCACAATCTGCATGTTCGCTCATGCAGTACACGCCCGGGAGGTGTTGCGCGCGGTCCTCAAACAGCCAGAGTTGCCACAAATATATTTTCGCGCTATTTATTTACAATGTCTAAGCGCATTTTATCTAATTTTTTTTCACTAATTGTGTTTCAAATACTGTTTGAACATACTTTGTATCAATAATTGTTGCATATTTGAGTATACACAGGCGCACACAAATGTTTTCAATTACGGCAATATAATATGTCATTACAGTCTTTTATATTGTATGTTCTGCTTATATTTGTATATATTTACACACACGCACACGCTATCTGCTTATATGTTTACATATTTACACACTCGCACACGCTATACACACTTTGAAGCACACTTAGAAGATTTCTAGACTGTGGTAGTCATTGAAGCAGTCGACAGCACATAATGGGATACCACACGTTTCACACCATGTTTGCACAAGCTTCCGTTTCTTGTCTCTACGTGTCGTTGTTTTACACACCAAGCAATCACGTTGGGCTATTGCACGCTTCACACCAGGTGGCAAATACTTAAGTTTGTGTGCTAGGAAGCCTTCAGTGTGAGCGAGGCGTGGAGTACCAGCATGCTGCAACAGTGGGTTTATGATGGGCCGCTGAATACCTGGGACATCTTTTGCAAACTTTCCTAATAACTGTATTGCAGCATCAAATACAAAGTCACGGAAAGTGGGCTTACGTCCAGTTCTCACAAGGTACATGTTGAAACAGTTCAGCATGCTCATGTCCACAAGATGGAAGAACACTTTTTTCGTCCACCTACATGTCTTCCGCACACACTCTGCAGTGCCAATCATCATGTCTGATTTATCAATCAACCGCATGTTGATATTATAGTCTAAAACACAGTCTGGCTTATATAGTGGTGCGTTTGTTTTATGGCTCACTTTCCCACTGTTCACCATTGTTCCATCATGAATTGTTGTCAACAAGTTCACCTCTCTTTTGTCTTTCCACCGAACTGACAGAATGTTATCACTTTTCCTTCTCTGACACTCGCCAACTGCAATGTCGTTGACAAACACAGGCATTTCCCTTCGTTGTGGCTTTACTGTACCAACCAATCCGGTTCTATTTTCTAGCAAGAACCGAGCTAGCAAGGGACTTGTATAGTAATTATCTGTGTATAAAATGTGTCCCTTGTTCATCCACGGAGCAATGATGGTCTTCACTACACTCCCCGAGAATCCATGTTCGTCGTTACCGGGAATGTCTACATCACTAGCCGAGTACAGAATCATGTGTAACACGTATCCTGTCTCACAATCACAAAGAACAAAAAATTTCAGGCCAAATCGGTTTCGTTTTGAGGGAATGTACTGTTTGAATGGAACACGTCCCTTGAAAAGTATGAGAGATTCATCAACCACCAGCTTCTGTGCTGGTACGTAAAAATCTCTGAATTTTCCAATAACATCGTTCATGTAGTGCCTCACTCGCCACAGTCTATCATCAGGTGTTCGGTCCTGAACACTTCCAAAATGTAGACACCTGAGGATCCAAAATGTAGACACCTGAGGAGTATCTGAAACCTGTCTCGTGACATATATTTCCCGAATAAAGGTGTTGGTATTGTCTTGTCCTTGCTCCAATAGTCATTTATTGCATGTTTGTGACAGTGCTTCATCAACAAACAGAGTGCCAAAAACACATACATTTCCGCCACTGTGGTATTTTTCCAACGCTGCAGTCGTGAAAATTCTGTGATTTCCCTCTCAATCAGGTAAGCAGCATGCAGGTTCGTTTGGTGTACAATGTATTCCATGAGTGGTTCATCATAGAATGCTGTAAAATATTCCATCTCAGCCATGTCCTCACCTTGATTAGGGAAAAGGTTTGTAATCCCTACATCTTTATCGTCAAAGTGAGGAATATTAGGAATAAAATCGTCACCATCACTCCACTCAAGTACACCAGGCGTCCTGCGAGATGCAGAGGAAAGACGGCGAGGAAGCGATGCATACCGGCGACCAGGAGCTGAATACCGCCTGCGAGAAGCACGGCGGCTACGTGCACGTGAGGTGGGTGCACGTGAACACGAGGGTCTTGGTCCCTCATGTGGTGCCATGCGGTGGCGCTTGGCCAGGCGAGATGCTGCTGACGCGACAATTTCTCGCCCATGCCACTGGTACCAGCCACAGGCTCAATAAAACTTTGATCTGAGTCACTAAACCCAGAAAAGGAGTCACCTCCCTCTGACTCGTCACCCTCAAACAGAAAATATCCACAGGAAGTGTGAGGTCGTGGTAGAATTGGGGTAGAAAATGGGCGAGGAGGCATGGGTGAGCATATAGGCCTCGCCATGGCATGGCGGTCATTCTCACTTTCACTGCTGCTGCTACTATCACCCGACAACTGTGTATAATCCTCATCGTTGTCTGAATCATCAAACACACTTTCTTCACCTTCAGAGAATAATTTGTGGGCTATTTGCTCTGGGGTGAGGGACTGAGTGGTGCGTGCCCGTGAGGCGTTTGACCGTGCGCTCGCCATGGTGACTCTCGCTAAACTGAGGCCTCCCATGCCTTCGGATCGTGAGCGGGAATTTTTTTCAAAATGGCCGCTGTTTACTAGAGCCCCTGGGCAGCGTTTGGGACCCCCAGCTACACCGCGGGCCATTCAAATCGTGCGCGGTACCCATACACTTCATATGAAGTGAAGCGCAGTTGACTGGTAAAACGATTTACACTTCATATGAAGTGATGCGCACTTTAAGGGTTAAACTGCTCATGGCGTATATATACGCCCTGAGTAACATGTCCCATGGTGCGCATGGCGTATATATACGCCCTGAGTAACATGTCCCATGGTGCGCATGGCGTATATATACGCCCTGAGTAACATGTCCCATGGTGCGCATGGCGTATATATACGCCCTGAGTAACATGTCCCATGGTGCGCATGGCGTATATATACGCCATAGGGTACCAGGCTCGATTCAAATGGCCCGCGGCTACACGGGGTTCACAGAAGCTTCCTCAGGGCTCTTGTAAACAGATGCCATTTTAAAAAAAATCGTGGGCAATATTCTCAGGTGTGAGAGGCACAGTACTGTTGGAGCAACCAAGGCTGGTGCACGCAGCATGAGCGAACAGCATTGTTGTTCAGCTTGTGACCACAGCATCGCCGAAAAATGTCAAAATAAATATATAATTATTATTATTTAGCGATGACAATATTACAGATGACCCATGACTGTGATATAAAAACTAGGGTTGTGATAATAGCAGGATTGTTGTAATAATTAGCGCTGTGGGAGGAGTGATGCTGAGAGACGGAGGGAGACAGCATCGTTTACTGACTGTGTGGCTAGCTGTTATTGTTTGCATTCACCATACCAGGTCAGTGGTTCTCTATGGTGAACACAAATGTAGATACATATATATAATGTGTGTATTAGTGTAATAACAGCAAAAGGATTATGCTGGGAGGAGCCATATGGGTGACAGAGGTGACGTCGTCTGCACGATTTGTCTAGCTGCTTAGAGGGTGGCTACTATGCTCTTTGGGCGCACTACAAGCTTAGGTGTACAGTTACGGTGCATAAAACATGTAGATACTTATATATAATATGTGTATATAGGGTAATAACACTGCAAACAGTATTGTTGGGGGAGAAAGTTTAGTGCGTGTGACCTTGAAAGAGTGAGGGAGCCGCCAGCTGGCTGTGTGTATAGCGACGACTCTTAGTGCCTGAACTAACTATATCAGCTTAGCTGTACAGTTGTGGTGAACAAAATATATACATACTTATATATAACGTCTGTATATAGTGTAATAACACCACAAATGGTATTGTTGGGGAAGAAAGTTTAGTGCGTGTGTTGAGGGAGTGGCAGCGAGTGGCTGGCTGGTGTGTGGCGGTAACTCTTCGTTGCTTTTCGACTCTCAATACCAACTTAGTGGTTCGTTATGGTGACCTAAACATGCAGATACTTATATATAACTTGTGTATAGAGTGTAATAGCAGCAAAACTATTTGTTTATTGTTTTATAAACATAATAATTCAATCACTAATATACACATCATACTTTTGAGTATAGCGATTATTCACCACTTTTATTATATAAATATATTACAATACACACTATTGAAAAATATTACTGCAAAAAAACTAAGAAAAAATCAATCGGAGACATTGAAACAATTAGGTAATAATATCTTTGTGGCAACTCCCATCTGTCAGCGCGGGTGACGCTGACCGGGTCTGACGACCGCTCTGTCAACACCCACTTTTTGCCAGACTTCCTCGGTCAATTGCGCCCAAAATATGTCGCCTACGATTTTATTTTTATTTTTTCCGTGCTCAGGGGGGACAAATTAATTAACATGTTTAGAAGACGAATTTTTTTGTTTTTGTTTTTTTTCTTGCGCACAGGGGTGTAAATGTCCCAAGGACCCCTGAGCAGTGTAAGGGTTAATAAAATATAAATATATATATGTCGTACCTCGTAGCCAGAGCGCACTTCTCAGCCTACTATGCAAGGCCCGATTTGCCTAATAAGCCAAGTTTTCTTGAATCAATATATTTTTTCTAATTTTTTTCTTTTGAAATGATAAAGCTGCCGATTTCATTATGTATGAGGTCAATTTTTTTTTATTTGAGTTAAAATTAACGTAGATATGTGACCGAACCTAACCAACCCTACCTAACCTAACCTATCTTTATAGGTTAGGTTAGGTTAGGTAGCCGAAAAAGTTAGGTTAGGTAGGTTAGGTAGTCGAAAAACAATTAATTCATGAAAACTTGGCTTATTAGGCAAATCGGGCCTTGCATAGTAGGCTGAGAAGTGAGTTCTGGCTACTAGGTACGACATATATGCATGTATGTGTATATATATATATATATATATATATATATGTCGTACCTAGTAGCCAGAACGCACTTCTCAGCCTACTATGCAAGGCCCGATTTGCCTAATTAGCCAAGTTTTCATGAATTAATTGTTTTTCGACTACCTAACCTACCTAACCTAACCTAACCTAACTTTTTCAGCTACCTAACCTAACCTAACCTATAAAGATAGGTTAGGTTAGGTTAGATAGGGTTGGTTAGGTTCGGTCATATATCTACGTTAATTTTAACTCCAATAAAATAAAATATACCTCATGCATAATGAAATAGGTAGCTTTATCATTTCATAAGAAAAAAATTTGAGAAAATATATTAATTCAGGAAAACTTGGCTTATTAGGCAAATCGGGCCTTGCATAGTTGACCGAGAAGTGCATTCTGGCTACTAGGTACGACATATATATATATATATATATATATATATATATATATATATATATATATATATATATATATATATATATATATATATATATATATATATATATATATAATATATATATATATATATATATATATATATATATATATATATAATAATTTTTATTTATTTTAGTATGAATAAATACAAAGTGTATGCATGCATATATTAACAGTACTATATACACATACATCTGTACATGTGTATATTCTCAAAGTTACACATAATGAACATCATAGACACATGAATAGAACTTGTCAGAACAAAAAAGTAAATAAATAAAGTGAGAAACTATGAAATATTCCTGTGTAGCACCTCGCCTTATTTATAAAAAAAAAAAAATGCAAACACTCTGCGCCACTACAGCTAAACCATAAGAGATAAAGACTTGCTTCAATTTTTGTACTTCCTGGGGCTAATAAACAATGTCAAATGGAAAACAAAAACAAAATTCAGGATAATTAATTTTTGGTGCACAACAGGGACTGTAAATTTAATCCCTGAGCAGTGCAGAGTTTTTTAAAAATCCATATCACCAAGATTTAACATATCTCTTGCTATTATTAACCCTCTAACTGCACGGCCTATAAATATGACATCCCCCCAGTGCGCAGGAAATGAGACCTTGGGAAAAAATTATTTTTTCTTCGGAAACTGTCAAAAACCCCTCCCTGTATATGGGTATAGCAACACAAGTTCGAAATTGTACTTACTTTGGCTGCTATGGGGTTCGAAAGGTGGGCCGTGACGTCATAATTCCTCGTGCGCCAGAGCAGTATGCTCCCGGGGCCGGTGGGGCGCCTGGGGCAGGGCGCGAGAGTTGCCGCAAATATATTTTTGCACATTTTTTGCGCACAGTTCCAAATACATTTTATTTGTTTTTCCATGCTAATCCTATGTATAATGAACACATATACTATATTATGGTAGTAAAACATCCGTACTGTCTGAAGACACTGTTACGTGCATGACACTTGTGTACACATATGTTACACATATTTACCATGTATCATGCAAATTTTTGTATATATACAATCTATTTACAAACTATACACTGTCACACACTATATACATTCACCATCAACACATTCAGAACACCGCGAGTGTGAGCAGCCACACCCAGCCAGCTAGCCCTCCCTCACTCCATCTTACTCGCCAACATTGCTCCTCCCACCATACTGTTATTGTATTTATTACACAATTTACACATGTTATATATACCTATCTACATGTTTTATTTACCAGAACTATGCAAGTATTGTGTCCAAACAGTACAGTGGCCACCATACACTGCATGACAAATCACACAGCAGACAGCAGACGACGCCACGATTACGACGTCACCTCCCTCACCAAAATAGCTCCACACAACATACTCCTGGTGCTGTTATTACACTATTCCACACACACTGTATATACCCATGTACATGTGTGTTCCCCATAGCGAACCACGAAGCTAGTATGGTGAGGAAAACAAGAGTTACTGCCACACAGTGAGGCTACCTCAATTCTCTCCCTTCCTCACCAAAATTCCTCCTTCCTACGCACAACGCTCATTATAACCACAATCCTGGTCACTAATACCTGTAAATGAATAATTGACCACAAGTTTATTTTGAAAAGGAACCTAAAAAGTCGTTTGAAGGTTCCTACATGGATGAAATAATGCTGTGGTGCTGTGGCTAGTGCTGTGAACCTCGTGAACAGCATTGAATCACTGATATTTGAACATTGTACCCAGTCATTATCACACTCGGGCTCTTCTATAATACTATCATGGCTAAATAAAACAGATTATATATATATTTTGACAATATTAGACGATGCTGTGGTCACACGCTGAACAGCAGTGCTGTGCGCTCATGCTGCGAGCGCCATCCTTGGTTGCTCACTCACTACTGAGGCTCTGGCACCCGGCAATGTGGACCATGATTTTTTTTAAAGATGGCGTCTGTTTACAAGAGCCCTGAGGTAGCTGATGTGAACCCCATGTAGCCGCTGGAGTTTTGAATGGAACGTGAAAAATAAAAACACCCGGAGGCGCGTTGCGCACCTGAAGCCTGGGCCTGCAGGCGCGTTGCGCAGTTAAAGGGTTAAACAGTAAAATTTAAAAAGTTGTATGTACAGAATTATTGATTTTAAAATTTTTTTGACTCGTGACATCTTCGTGCTAATAAATATTTATTCAAAATTAATTTTTTTTTTTTACTGTTTTTGGTATATCTCTTCATTCACCCATGTATATTTTGTTTCCCTTGGATTCTATAAGACAAGACTATTAAGGTGAAACTTTTTATCCTAGTTTCAAGAACCAATATCAGTACAGTATTATAATTTAATTAATTTGAAATATTGAACATCCAAGGAAGTACAGTATATTAAATTTTTTATAAATATTTTTATTGTTTTAAATTCACTCATTTGCAAAGAAGAAACTTAATACTTTTGTATTCATTCAGTACTGTATATATTTTGTTTAATATTTAAGAATTGTGCTTAGTGGTGACCCAGAGCACAGATAATTTCGATCTCCAAGAGTCAAGTCATAATTTCAATGAAATCTCGCCTGGTATAATCTCCTGATTCTTGAAATTCATAAATGCTAAAAAAGAAGTCAGTTTTCAGTTATACTGTATGAGGTAAGGGTAAGGGAACCACACCTGAACTGGTGTGGTTCACCATGTTGGCTAGTTTCCTAACTTGAAGGTATCTCAGCAGCTACAGTATATGCCCTGGGCAAGTATAGATTGGCCAGCTGGTGCTTCAAAGAAAACCAACTATTTTCATGTAATGGAGAATTCTTTTTATCCATAAAAGCTTATGTTTTTGGTGTACTGTATAGCCACCTGTATACCTTCACATAGAGCAGAATAAATATTATTGATTTCTGGGAGTTATATATAGTGGTATATTTTTGCATTTGTTAGTGCTGTTTATGTGAATGTATAAGAAGGCTGGCCATGCCAGTTATGTAGGTGTAAAGCTAATCAAGATTTTACAAAATGGCTCAGTGATTAGATTAATTAACCGACAACAGTTTTTTATAAAATAAATATAAAAATACTATAAAATACTGTACATAGAAAAAACAGCATTGAATGTAATGAAACTTGTCCTTGTAGTGCCCAGTGGCTCCCTGTAGCTCCCTGTGAGCCAGAACCAGGCTCCCTCACATCAGATGTCAGCCTGTCTTCATAAACAAAGGCCAAAATCCATTCCACGTGCTTGCCAAACTCCCTGTTTATGATGAAAAACTGTTTACACATGACTCGCAACTGATGACGTCTGAACACTACCAGAACAAGTGCTTTGTGGGGAAACTCGACTCGTGTAAATCATATAAATATGTGCTGATTTTCAATAGCTACGAAGGACCACCATTTTTTGAGAAAAAGTGGAAAACAAGAATAGAGCAAGTGGTTAAATATTTTACCCCATGAACTAGTGTCCTATGGATGTTTAAATTAATATTACACTGAATATTAAAGGGACTGTATTATGAGTCAAATTCACAAACCCAAATTGGGGGGGTTACATGCTAAAAGATTCGTGCATCCCTAGCATTATTCTGGCGCTGGTTCCTTGCCAGAGTAATCATAAATCAACGCATTCTCGCAATTTCTTTAAGTCAATATTGACTTATTAAATAAGTGCGTATGTGACATACTAATTTATTGTGAATATTTTAGTTTACCTTGAAAAGCTTCATAGAAAATACTGACCTTACCTAACCTTCTTAGTATGTTAAGATCTTATGCTTTGTAATTACAATTATTTCTTAACCTATACCTATAATAGGTTAAGTAATAATTGTAATTACGCAGCAATAAGATGCTTATCTTAACATACTAAGAAGGTTAGGTAAGGTCGGTGTTTTCTATGAAGCTTTTCAAGGTAAACTAAAATATTCACAATAAATTAGTATGTCAGATATGCACGTATTTATTAAGTCAATATTGACTATAAGAAAGTGCGAGAACAGGTTGCATAAATTAAGTTGATTATATAATAATTAATTGGAGGCAAATGTATCTCAAAATACTACAATAATATGAAATTGTAAATAGTAAATCAATGGGTTAGAATAACTGGTCTCATTAGGAGATCATTAATAGAACTACATGGTTATTGAACCCTCCCTCCCTCACCTCACCTCCCTCACCTCCCTCCCTCACCTCACCTCCCTCACCTCCCTCCCTCACCTCACCTCCCTCGCCTCCCTCACCTCCCTCACCTCCCTCACCTCACCTCCCTCGCCTCCCTCACCTCACCTCCCTCGCCTCCCTCGCCTCCCTCACCTCCCTCACCTCACCTCCCTCACCTCCCTCACCTCCCTCACCTCACCTCCCTCCCCTCACCTCCCTCACCTCCCTCACCTCACCTCCCTCCCCTCACCTCCCTCCCCTCACCTCCCTCACCTCCCTCCCTCCCTCATCTCCCTCACCTCCCTCCCTCATCTCCCTCCCTCATCTCCCTCACCTCCCTCCCTCATCTCCCTCATCTCCCTCACCTCCTTCCCTCACCTCCCTCCAACCTGTCCTCTTAAAAAGAACGTCGCTTTTGGCCGTTTGCCAGTATGGTCGAATTTGCACGTAATTTGAAAATGAAAAAAAAATGAAAATAAATTTGGGATTTTTTTTTCAACAACAGTAAGTTAAGGGTCCTCTGATAGGTTAGGTGGGCAGGAAATTCTCATAAAGTTTCAAATGTTATGAAAACGTGAATTGAAAGTCATATTTTCTAACCTTACAGTTGGCCGGACGACTCAAACAGAAAACAGAACAGTACGTCACTTTTGAGTCGATTTCATTTCAAATTACGTTCAAATTTGGCCATAGTGCGCATACCAGCCAAAAGTGACGTTATTTTTAAGAGGACGGGTTGCTCCCTCACCTCCTTCCCTACCTCCCTCCCTCACCTCCCTCCCTCACCTCCCTCCCTCCCTCACTTCCCTCCCTCACCTCCCTCCCTCACCTCCCTCACATACTCCCTCACCTCCCTCCCTCACCTACTCCCTCACCTACTCCCTCACCTACTCCCTCACCTACTCCCTCACATACTCCCTCACATACTCCCTCACCTCCCTCACCTCACCTCCATCACCTCACCTCCCTCACCTCACCTCCCTCACATCCATCACCTCACCTCACCTCCCTCACCTCACATCCCTCACCTCACATCCCTCACCTCACATCCCTCACCTCACCTCCCTCACCTCACCTCCTTCACTCCCTCACCTCACCTCCCTCACCTACCTCGCCTCCCTCACCTCACCTCCCTCACCTCACCTCCCTCACCTCACCTCCCTCACCTCCCTCACCTCACCTCCCTCACCTCACCTCACCTCCCTCACCTCACCTCCCTCACCTCACCTTCCTCACCTCACCTCCCTCACCTCCCTCCCTCACCTCCCTCCCTCGCCTACCTCACTCGCCTCCCTTCCCTACCTCACTCACCTCCCTTCCCTCCCTCGCCTACCTCACTCACCTCCCTTCCCTCCCTCGCCTACCTCACTCACCTCCCTTCCCTCCCTCACCTCCCTCGCCTCCCTCCCTTACCTCCCTTCCCTCCCTCACCTCCCTCCCTTACCTCCCTTCCCTCCCTCACCTCCCTTCCCTCCCTCACCTCCCTCACCTCCCTCCCTCACCTCCCTCCCTTGTCTACCTCCCTCACCTCCCTCCCTTGCCTACCTCCCTCACCTCCCTTCCCTCCCTCACCTCCCTCCCTCACTCACTCACTCACCTACCTACCTCCCTCTCTAACCCACCTCCCTCTCTCACCTCCCTCCCTTGCCTACCTCCCTTCCCTCCCTCACCTCCCTCCCTCACCTCCCTCCCTCACCTCCCTCCCTCCCTCACTCACTCACCTACCTACCTCCCTCTCTAACCCACCTCCCTCACCTATCTCCCTAACCCCTCCCTCCCTCACCTTTCTCTGTAACCCCTCCCTCCCTCCCTAACCCCTCCCTCCCTCACCTATCTCTGTAACCCCTCCCTCCCTCCCTCACCTATCTATGTAACCCCTCCCACCCTCCCTCCCTCACCTATCTCCGTAACCCCTCCCTCCCTCCCTCACCTATCTCCCTAACCCCTCCCTCCCTCACCTATCTCCATAACCCCTCCCTCCCTCACCTATCTCCCTAACCCCTCCCTCCCTCCCTTCCTCCCCTTCCCTCCCCTCCCTTCCCTTCCCTTCCCTTCCCTTCCCTTCCCTTCCCTTCCCTTCCCTCCCTCCCTCTCCCTCACTCACTCACTCACTCACACTTAGACATCCTTTCCCCTCCTCCTGTGACACAGAAAGCAAGTTTTGAGTGACAAATGTGTTCCACCCCCTGTTGTCTTGTACAGTGGTACCTCGGTTTAAGAGTTTAATTCGTTCCTGGAGACAGCTCGTATTCCGAAGCTAATTTCCCCATAAGAAATAATGGGAAATGAATTAATCCGTTCCTGACTACCCCAAAAACCCCACTTCAAACTAAATTTTATACCCAATTCATCTAAATAAACCTACAAAACTATGTTCAAGTTATTACTTACCCTTGCTGATGACTGCTGTTGGCATATGGAAGATGATGAGGAGGAGGAAGGAGAAGAGGTGTTACTGTTTGGAAGGGGAGTCCCCTTCCATTATAACATCAGGCAGTGAGGACTTCACTGGTGTGCACACTCTGGCACGTTTTGCCTGCATACCACTAAGACTTGCTTGTCTTACTGGGATCTTGATCTTACTGGGATCTGGGATCGTCTCAAAGCTCTCCAAATGTACTCTCTAGAAAGGAGACGAGAGAGATACCAAATAATATACACATGGAAAATACTGGAGGACCAGGTCCCAAATCTACACAGTAAAATAACAACGTACTGGAGTGAACGATATGGAAGAAAATGCAAGATTGAACCAGTGAAGAGCAGAGGTGCCATAGGCACAATCAGAGAGCACTGTATAAACATCAGAGGTCCGCGGTTGTTCAATGTCCTTCCAGCGACTATAAGAAATATTGCCGGAACAACCGTGGACATCTTCAAGAGAAAACTGGACTGTTTTCTAAGAGAAGTTCCGGATCAGCCGGGCTGTGGTGGGTATGTGGCCCTGCGGGCCGCTCCAAGCAACAGCCTGGTGGACCAAACTCTCACAAGTCGAGCCTGGCCTCGGGCTGGGCTTGGGGAGTAGAAGAACTCCCAAAACCCCATCAAGCAGGTTACTAAGAATCTGTATAAAGACACTTGTTTTTCCCTACATTTTAACACTTGTCTGTAGTAAGACATCACATTGTCATTTAAAAGGTCAATGCAATGGCCTGCTACAGCTTTATCTGGGTGAGTTTTTTCAACAAAATTTTGCAATTCTTCCCATACTTCACACATTTTCTTAACACTTTAGCGTTATCATGGCGCTCGAGAGCATTACCACTTTTTGTGTTGAGGTCGCACAGCAAAATCGCTCACGAGTCATGAGAAAAAATATTTCTATAAACTCTTTATTATGAGATCGACTTTGGGATAGTTTGAAAATGTCCGCCATGAAATTTCCGTTTTCTCTAACAGCCACATAGTCTATTTGGGAGAACGGCATAGCATTGCACCATCGAGGTAAGACCATTGTATTGTTGACACGACACGTGTAATCGACGAAGTTTTTTATTTGGTGCCGGTCTAATGCATCCTTGTGTGACATTTTATACTTATGTTCTTCTAGAAAGAACATTCCACATTGGTACAAAATTAAAATACGTACATCGAAAATTAATGTCAGGACAGTGAAAAGTGGATACACTTTTCAGTGTTGCCACTCGATTGCCTGAAACGGCGCACTATTTTCTTACGGTTAAACCTTACCACTGGATTTCTTGGGACCCATGGCGAGATATATAATAACAACTTTTATGGTCAAATGACCAAAAATCCAACAAAACACTGAAAATCCGGGTGAAGAATTGACGTGGGATAGTCACTGGGCGCGAGGCACTGGTAAACTGAGGGGTGAGGACGACGATCGCCATACCACCACGCACTAGGTTGGCCTGTACGTGTATCAGCAAACTCGCCTTCCGAGGCACATTTTCAGAGCAAATACTGCTCGTATTCCGAAAAACTCGTATTCGGAGACACTCGTGGTACGAGGTACCACTGTACATAAATTTGTGTGTAATTACCTAAGTGTAGTTACAGGATGAGAGCTACGCTCGTGGTGTCCCGTCTCCCCAGCACTCTTTGTCATATAACGCTTTGAAACTACTGACGGTCTTGGCCTCCACCACCTTCTCACTTAACTTGTTCCAACCATCTACCACTCTATTTGCGAAGGTGAATTTTCTTATATTTCTTCGGCATCTGTGTTTAGCTAGTTTAAATCTATGACCTCTTGTTCTTGAAGTGCCAGGTCTCAGGAAATCTTCCCTGTTGATTTTATCAATTCCTGTTACTATTTTGTATGTAGTGATCATATCACCTCTTTTTCTTCTGTCTTCTAGTTTTGGCATGTTTAATGCTTCTAACCTCTCCTCGTAGCTCTTACCCTTCAGTTCTGGGAGCCACTTAGTAGCATGTCTTTGCACCTTTTCCAGTTTGTTGATGTGCTTCTTAAGATATGGGCACCACACAACAGCTGCATATTCTAGCTTTGGCCTAACAAAAGTCATGAAGAATTTCTTTAGTATATCGCCATCCATGTATTTAAATGCAATTCTGAAGATAGAAAGCATAGCATAGGCTCCTTGCACAATATTCTTTATGTGGTCCTCAGGTGATAGTTTGTATCTAGAACCACCCCTAGATCTCTTTCTTTATCAGAATTCTTTAACCCTTAAAGTGCGCATCACGTCATATGACGTGCTGGACGTTGTTCCAGTCAACTGCGCATCTCGTCATATGATGTGTTGGAGTACTACGCAAGATTTAAACAGCCCGCGGATACACGGGGTTCACCACACCTTCATCAGGGCTCTTGTAAACAGACGCCATTTTTTTAAAAAATCGTGGGCCAAACTCCCGGGTGTTATTAGCCTCAGTATTGAGTGAGCAACCAAGCCTGACGCACGCAGCATGAGCTAACAGCACTGCTGTTCAGCTTGTGACCACAGCATTGCCTAAAAATGCCAAATTATACTTGTTCATGCTATTATGTAGCGATGATATTATTACAGAAGACCCCTGACTGTGATAAAACTGACCAGGGTTCTGATAATAGCAGGATTGTGGTGATATTTAGCGCTGTGCGCCATGGAGGGAGGAGTAATGCTGTGGGAGGGAGGGTGGTGGCGATGTCTTTTGACTGTGTGTGACCACCTTTTATTGACTGCACTCAGCATACCAGCTTAGTGGTTCGCTATGGTGAACACAAATGTAGATACTTATATATAACGTGTGTATAGAGGGTATAAACAGCAAGAGAAGGTTTGGAGCCGCCATTTTGGTGAGGGCGGTGGCTTTGTCTGCCACGACGCCACCGTGCAGACGACAAAGTTGTTTACTGGTTACCACGATGGTCTTTGGGCAATATACCAGTTTATTTGTACAAGTATGGTGAATAAAACAGGTAAATATTTATATATAATGTGTGTATATAGCGTAATAACACCACACAGTATTGTTGGAGGAGAAATATTAGTGCGTCTGGCCTTGAGGGCGGCCGCCGATCAGCTGACTGTGTGAGTAGCTACATCTTTGCGCCTTTACTCACCATACAAGCTTAGATGTACAGTTATGGTGAACAAAATATGTAAATACTTATAACGTCTGTATATAGTGAATTATAGCAAAAACATTATTGTGGGAGGAGAATGTGGGTGAGTCAGATGACTGGAGGAAGGGCGGGAGTGGCTGGTTGGTACACGGTGGTCACTCCTCGTTACTTTTTGACTCATAATACCAACTTAGTGGTTCGTTATAGTGAACAAAATATGCAGATACTTATATATAACCTGTGCTTATAATGTAATAACCGACAAAGTATTTGTTCACTGATTGATGAACATAAGTGAATCAACAATATACACACCATATTTTTGAGTACAGCAATGATTCACTCATTTTATTATATAAATATATCAAACTACACCCTATTGAATAATATTACAGCAAAAAAAAGTATGAAAAATCAATCAGAGACATTGAAATAATTCGGTAATTATCTCTTTGTGGCAACTCCGGCCTGACAGCTTGCGAGCAACAGACCGCCTGGGACGCACGCTGAGTCAGCGCCTATAATTTGCCAGACTTCCCCGCCCTATAGCGGGCAATATATGCCACTTACGATTTTTTTATTATTTTTCCCGTGATCAGTGAACACAAATTAACAGGTTAGGAAGAAATTTTTTTTTTTTTTTTTTTTCAAAATGACATGCGCTTGTGGGGATGACAGGATATTAAACCCTGAGCATGTTAAGGGTTAAAGATTTCTCACATAATATATAGGTTGTGTGGGGTCTATGTTCTCCTATTCCACATTCCATAACATGACATTTATTAACTTTAAATTCCATTTGCCAAGTGGTGCTCCATCTACTTATTTTGTCCAGGTCTTCTTGAAGGGCATGACAATCATCTAAATTTCTTATCCTTCCTATTATCTAAGCATCATCAGCAAACATGTTCATATAATTCTGTATACCAACTGGTAGATCATTTATGTACACAATAAACATCACTGGTGCAAGAACTGAACCCTGTGGTACTCCACTTGTGACATTTCTCCATTCCGATACATTGCCTCTGATTACTGCCCTCATTTTTCTATCAGTCAGAAAATTTTTCATCCATGATAGAAGCTTACCTGTCACCCCTCCAATATTTTCCAGTTTCCAGAACAACCTCTTATGTGGAGCTCTGTCGAAAGCCTTTTTTAGGTCCAGATAGATGCAGTCAACCCAACCATCTCTTTCCTGTAATATCTCTGTGGCTCGATCATAGAAACTGAGTAAATTTGATACACAGGATCTTCCAGATCGAAAACCATACTGTCTGTCTGATATTATATCATTTCTCTCCAGGTGTTCTACCCATTTAGTTTTGATTAGTTTTTCCAATACTTTCACTATTACACTTGTCAATGATACAGGTCTATAATTGAGGGGGTCTTCCCTGCTGCCACTTTTGTAGATTGGAACTATGTTAGCCTGTTTCCACACGTCTGCTATGATTCCTGTACACAGGGATGCCTGAAAGATCAGGTAAAGTGGAATGCTGAGCTCAGATGCACATTCTCTCAGAACCCATGGTGAAACGCCATCTGGGCCAGCTGCTTTGTTCTTACCGAGCTCCTTGAGCATTTTTTCCACTTCGTCTCTAGACACCTCTATGTGCTCTATGTTGTTCTCTGGAATTCTTATTGTATCTGGTTCCCTAAAGATTTCATTTTGTACAAACACACTTTGGAACTTTTCGTTTAGTGTTTCACACATTTCCTTTTCATCTTCCGTGAATCTATTTCCCATTTTCAACCTCTGAATATTATCCTTTACCTGCAATTTGTTGTTTTTGAATTTATAGAATAGACCTGGTTCTGTTTTACATTTGTCTGCAATCCCTTTTTCAAAATTTCTTTCTGCCTCTCTCCTCACTGCCGTGTAGTTGTTTCTCGCATCTTTGTATCGCTTGTATGTTTGGGGGTTCGGCCTCTTCCTGTATTGATTCCATTTTTGTGTCTTTTGGTCTCTAGCCCTCTCGCAATTTCTATTGAACCAATCCTGTTTCCTAGTTCTGCATCTCTGTTTTGGTATAAATTTTTTTGTGCCTTTATCATATATTTCACAAAACTTGACATACATCTCATTCACTTCCTTGCCTAGCATCAAGTCTGTCCAATTATACTCACTAAAAAAATTTCTAAGGTCACCATAATGTCCTCTCCTGAAGTCTGGTTTTTCAACTGCTTCAACCTCCTTATTTTCTTCCAGCTTATAACGCATTGCATACTTTATTCCCAAAAAGACATCGTCACTTTTACCCAAGGGAGGAGGGTACTGAATGTCAAATATCTCTTCCTCCTTCCTGGTAAATATCAAATCTAGCATGGAGGGAACGTCCCCTTCCCTCATCCTCGTAGCTTGTTTAACATGTTGATACAAGAATGTTTCCAGGATGAGGTCTACAAATTTACAGGTCCAAAAATCTTCTGTTTTAGCTTCATATGCTTCCCAGTCTATGGATTTCAAGTTGAAGTCACCGACTATCAACAGTCGTGATCTATCGTTATCCGCTCTCGCTATAATCTCTCTCATTATTGTTATAAGACCTTCACGTTTACTATCTAGCTCCTCCTTTGACCATGTGCTGCTTGGCGGTGGACTATATGCATTTATTATCATTAGTTTATCATCCTCATGGCAGATCTCTAATGCTATTATGTCAACTTCTTGTGGATTGGCAGTCATTATTTCGTTCACCTTTAGGTGTTCTTTTACCAGCACAGCAACGCCACCGCCTTTCCTAATTTTTCTGTCCCGTCTCCAAATTGAGTAGCCCCTTGGGAATATGACCTCATTTAAAATTACATCTTCAAGTTTTGTCTCCGTGAGTGCAACAATGTCTGGTGTCTGCAGCTGTATTACATCACTTAACTCCAGTATCTTCGATCTCACTCCATCTATGTTGGTGTATGCAATCTTCAGGAACTTGTTCCCCCTCTCCTTATTCTTCACTCCCCCTCTCTCTATTGATTTTGTTGGTTGCCTTTATGTACCACTTTACTGGTTTGCCTACCCCTATCACTTTGTAGAAAAAAGAATTTATTTCTTCTTCATTCCTGCTCTCATTTAAATGTTTTGCCTCGGCAAGGTTCAGTTTCAGCTTCTCTCTATCTTCTTTTGAAAGATCTCGTCTTAACGACCACCCTTTCCCATCCTCATCACTTTGCAATTTTCTAGCATTCCTTAGTACTTCTTCCATCTGTTTGGCACCGTTTAGAGTGATCCTCAAAGGTCGATCTTTCCCGTTTACGTACCTGCCTATTCTCCTGTAGTCGCACACATTCTCTATGGTTGTAAGACCTTCCACGAGGCCAACAATTTTATCTACTACTTTAGTTTCTTCTACAGCTCTTTCTGACCTAGATGTTATCGCCTTTTCTTTGCAGCCAAAAATGATCAGGGACTTACTCCGATCAACTGTGTTTTGCACCAACTTCAAGTTAGATGCCAATTCTTTTCTCACTTCCAGCCTAATGTTTGTTTTATCTTGGTTGCTGCAGTGTTTGACTTCCTTTACTGCTTCTTCTATTTTTTCCTTCTCCTTGGCCACTTGTGCATAAGCGAGTTGCATATCTTTCTTGCACTGTTCTATTCCCTGTGTAACTTCCTCCATCTGTGCTGACAAAAGCTGTTTCTCCTGTTGAATTTCCTTGCCTAACCTATTCTTGTCATTTATGTTTAAATTTACTTTAACTTCTTCCAAAGCTATTTTTAAGAGTTTATTTTCTTCTTCCATGGCTTTGCAATTTGTTTCCAATTGATTCTGATCCTTGCGCAAGTCTTTCACTAAACCCTCAAGACATAAAACTTTGCTATTCAAATGGTCATTACTTTCTTTCAATTTACTAATTATTTCTGCATGAGAGTTCACTATAGTATCTAAATTTACCAACTTGTTATGTAGACTGCTAATATCAATGCTTTCTTCATTGAATCCCTCAAAATCAAGCTCTGTTTTGTTTTTCCCCTTGCCAGTGGCCATCTTGAATGTTCTTCTCTGCACTGTAAACACTAGGGCAACTTTTTCTCATCCGATTTTTCACTTCCCTTAGCACTTTCCTGTTATCTCACCTATTTTTCAAGAGCACTATACCTTTATGTTCTCTGGGACACCACTCACTACCATCAACCTGTACTACAATACTTAGGATTGTTGAAATATGCTGGAGCTCCTCTGCTGCAAGTGTTGACCCTAGGGGTGTAACCTTTTGAATTCTGTGGTGTACTCACCTACCTAATTGTGCTTGCGGGGGTTGAGCTTTGGCTCTTTGGTCCCGCCTCTCAACTGTCAATCAACTGGTGTACAGATTCCTGAGCCTACTGGGCTCTGGGTGTGGGTGGAAAGTGTTGTTTTTATTTAAAGAATATGAGTACAGTACCTACAGTGTTTATTAATCACTTCATATTTAAAAAATAAAAATATTGCCAATCATCATCATCTTTGATGCATCTTTATTATTGTTCCAGTTACCCAATGGACCTTTTATACAGTAGATTGATCAACCCATCCTCTGAATTGACAGTACGTTTTAATACTAAGTGTAATAGGTACATTTCCTGACTGTCATACATAGTACATAGTTGCACTTATGGGACTGGTACATTTATCTCCCCATTTATTTCTCCTCGTTTTCTGTTAAGACACTCAGAATTTTAGGATGAAGTTTTAAAGTTCAGTTTGCTATACACAAGTTTTAAATATCAGCAATTTCTTTTTCAATTTTATTAAACAAATAGAGATTTTATACAAAATTTGAAAATACCCGAGTTACTTTACAATTTATTTAAATATTTTAGTTTTGTTTTATTTGTTTTATAAAACTGTAATATCAATATAGCTATAGGTTAAGTAGTAATTGTAATTAAGAAGCAATAAAATGCTTACCTTCAAAAGCTAAGATGGTTAGGTTAGGTAGTGGTTTTCTATTTAGCTTTTCTGGTAAACTCAAATATTCACAATATATTTGACAGTACAATTTAATACTAAGTGTAAATAAGTACAATTCCTGACTGTCACACATAGTACATAATTGCACTTATGGGGCTGTTACATTTATCTCCCCATTTTTGGAGGACAGGCTGAGATTGATATAGGTAGTAAATTATGGTCAGGAATGCATCTTCATAAGGATTATGCTATAATGTTCCTTTTTAGCACTGCTTCGGTTAACACTCCCTTTTTCAGGAATGCATCCCAAGCATTTGACGAAGTATGGATGTACAGTACTTAATTTGTATCGTGTTATGCCATTTTGACCTCTAGTCTACTTTCATATCCTACAATTATCACTTTGCATTTTCAGAAATATACTTTGTTCCTGTACAATGTGGACAAGTCCAACAAAGTTCGTCAAGTGGCACTTGATGTGTTCTGCACTTTATTGCATAAATGTGGATCCCACATAAGTGTTGAAGATATAAATGCAGATCAGTTTATTGAAAGGCTCTGTCTTGACATACGAAGTCCAAAGGGTTCTACAGGTAAAGTACAGTTAAAGTTATCTTATTGATTAGATGCTGGGTGACCATTTTTTCAATTTGTTCTAATTTATTGGTGTCGGGGACTAAAGTAGTGTATGTAACATCTTACCTTTATACTCCTTTAACCCTTTAACTGCGCAACGCGCCTGCAGGCCCATGTCTGGGGTGCGCTACGCGCCTCCAGGTATTTGTATTTTTTGCATTCCATTCAAAACTCCCAGGGCTACATGGGGTTCACATCAGCTTCCTCAGGGCTCTTGTAAACAGACGCCATCTTTAAAAAAAATCATGGTCCACATTCCTGGGTGTGAGAGCCTCAGTAGTGAGTGAGCAACCAAGGCTGGTGCTCACAGCATGAGCGCACAGCACTGCTGTTCAGCGTGTGACCACAGCATCGCCTAATAATGTCAAAATAAATAAATTAAATATATATATATATATATATATATATATATATATATATATATATATATATATATATATATATATATATATATATATATACACAGGCATACCTCAGTTTAAGAGTTTAATTGGTTCCTGGAGACGCCTCGTATTCCGAAAACTCGTATTCCGAAGCTAATTTCCTCATAAGAAATAAAGGGAAATGAATAAATCCGTTCCTGACTACCCCAAAAACCCCACATCAAACTAAATTTTTATACCTAATTCATCTAAATAAACCTACAAAACTATGTTCAAGTTATTACTTACCTTGCTGTTGAATGCTGTAGGCGTATGGAAGATGGTGAGGAGGGGGAGGAGGAGAGGAGTTACTGTTTGGAAGGGGAGTCCCCTTCCATTATCACATCAGGCAGTGAGGACCTTTCTGGTGTGCTCTCCTGGGACGTTTTATCTGAGTGCCACTAAGTCCTGGTTGAGGCTCACTGCTCGATTTCCTCACCACAAATCTGTCCAAACCCTGGCTTTCTCACAAATAATGGCCTCCGAAACACTATCACCCTTAACTCCTTGTCGTGTATCCAAATTAATAACTTTTCCACTTCTCCAAGTATTTGTGGTCTTTGTTTCGTTATTGTTCTGACTCCTTTTGCCACTTTAGCACTCATAATCTCATTTTTCTTCTTAAGTATAGTGCATATTGTTGATGTGGCTTTGTTGTACTGCCTACAAAGTTCAACAACACGTGTACCGTTCTCATGCTTCCGAATGATCTCTTGTTTCTCCTCTATTGTCATCCTCACATGGGCTTTCTGGCATTTATCCTTACCACTGGATTTCTTGGGACCCATGGTGAGATATATGATAACAAATTGTATAGTCAAATCACCAAAAATCCAACAAAACACTGAAAATCCATGAGAAGAATTGATGTGGGGTAGTCACTGGGTGCGAGACAATGGTAAACTGAGGGGTGGAGGGGCGGAGGGGCGACGATCGCCGAACCACCACGCGCTGGGTCGGCCTGTACGCATATCAACAAACTCGCGTTCCGAGACATATTTTCCGAGGAAATCCTGCTCGTATTCCGAAAAACTCGCATACAGGGACACTCGCATTCCGAGGTACCACTGTATATATAATGTCGTATCTAGTAGCCAGAATGCACTTCTCAGCCTACTATGCAAGGCCCAATTTGCCTAATAAGCCAAGTTTTCCTGAATTAATATATTTTCTCTATTTTTTTTTCTTATGAAATGATAAAGCTACCCATTTCATTATGTATGAGGTCACTTTTATTTTATTGGAGTTAAAATTAACGTGGATATATGACCGAACCTAACCAACCCTACCTAACCTAACCTAACCTATCTTTATAGGTTACATTAGGGTAGGGAGCCGAAAAAGTTAGGTTAGGTAGTCGAAAAAACATTAATTCATGAAAACTTGGCTTATTAGGCAAATTAGGCCTTGCATAGTAGGCTGAGAAGTGCATTCTGGCTATTAGATACGACACACACACACACACATATATATATATATATATATATATATATATATATATATATATATATATATATATATATATATATATATAATATATATATATGTATATGTATGTGTGTATATCACGAAAATAAACACGAAACAGGAATTTCCTTAAGTACTTTCGTATATTAAATACATCTTCAGAAGGAATTCCTTCTGAAGATGTATTTAATATACGAAAGTACTTAAGGAAATTCCTGTTTCATTTTCCTCCGTGGTCTGACATTGTCATATATATATATATATATATATATATATATATATATATATATATATATATATATATATATATATATATATATATATATATATATATATATATATATATATATATATATATATATACACACACACACACACACACACACACACACACACACACACACACACACACACACACACACACACACACACACACACACACACAACATAGATGGAGTGAGGTCAAAAACTTTGGAGTTGCAAGATATAATCCAGCTTAGGGTCCCAGATATTGTTGCATTATCAGAAACGAAACTTGAAGGAAATATAATAAATGAAGTCATATTCCCAAGAGGCTACTCAGTTTGGAGACGTGACAGGAAAACTAGGAAGGGAGGAGGAGTGGCTGTACTGGTGAAAAAACACCTGAAGGTAAAAGAGTTAATATTTGAAAACCCTCGAGATATTGACATAATGGCATTGCAGGTCTGGAATCAGGATGATAACCTGATAATTGTAAATACCTACAGCCCACCAGCAAGCAACACGTGGACAAAGGAAGAACTGGATGACAAACGAGAGGGCCTCATAATGGTCATGAGAGATATTATTGTACAAGCAGATAAAGATAAATCACGACTGTTGATACTGGGGGACTTCAACTTTAGAGCAATAGACTGGGAGGCCTATGAAGCAAGAACGGAGGACTTTTGGACATGCAGATTTGTGAACCTCATTCTGGAGACATTCTTGTATCAACACATAAAGCAAGCCACAAGAATGAGGGAAGGAGATATACCGTCAGTACTGGATCTAGTATTCACCAGGAAAGAAGAAGAGATTTTTGACATCCAGTACCTTCCTCCCTTGGGAAAGAGTGATCACGTCCTGTTAGACATTAAATATGCTTTAAGATATCATCTAGAAGAAAATGGGGACATTGAAACAGTTGATAAACTCGATTTAAAGAGAGGCAACTATGGGGAACTTCGAAATTTTTTTAATGAGTGTAATTGGACAGAATTGTTGCTAGGCAGGGAAGTAAATGAAATGTATGCCAAATTTTTAAAACTATACGAGGAAGGCACACAAACATTCATACCAAAACAGAGATGCAGGACCAGAAAACAGGATTGGTTCGACAGAAATTGTGAGAGGGCAAGAGACCAAAAGACACAAAAATGGAATCAGTATAGGAAGAGGCCAAACCCCCAAACATACCAGCGATACAAAGATGCGAGAAACAATTATACAGCAGTAAGGAGAGAGGCAGAAAGAAATTTTGAAAAAGGGATAGCAGATAAATGTAAAACAGAACCGGGCCTATTCTACAAATTCATAAACAACAAATTGCAGGTAAAGGATAATATCCAGAGGTTGGAAATGGGAAACAGATTCACGGAAAATGAAAAGGAAATGTGTGAAACATTAAATGAAAAGTTCCAAAGTGTGTTTGTACAAAATGAAATCTTCAGAGAACCAGACACAATAAGAATTACAGAGAACAACATAGAGCGGATAGAGGTGTCTAGAGATGAAGTGGAAAATATGCTAAAGGAGCTCGGGAGGAACAAAGCAGCTGGCCCAGATGGCGTTTCACCATGGGTTCTGAGAGAATGTGCATCTGAGCTCAGCATTCCACTTCACCTGATCTTTCAGGCATCCCTGTGTACAGGAATCGTAGCAGACAAGTGGAAACAGGCTAACATAGTTCCAATCTACAAAAGTGGCAGCAGGGAAGACCCCCTCAATTATAGACCTGTATCATTGACAAGTGTAATAGTGAAAGTATTGGAAAAGCTAATCAAAACTAAATGGGTAGAACACCTGGAGAGAAATGATATAATATCAGACAGACAGTATGGTTTTCGATCAGGAAGATCCTGTGTATCGAATTTACTCAGTTTCTATGATCGGGCCACAGAGATATTACAGGAAAGAGATGGCTGGGTTGACTGCATCTATCTGGACCTAAAAAAGGCTTTCGACAGAGTTCCACATAAGAGGTTGTTCTGGAAACTGGAAAATATTGGAGGGGTGACAGGTAAGCTTCTATCATGGATGAAAAATTTTCTGACTGATAGAAAAATGAGGGCAGTAATCAGAGGCAATGTATCGGAATGGAGAAATGTCACAAGTGGAGTACCACAGGGTTCAGTTCTTGCACCAGTGATGTTTATTGTGTACATAAATGATCTACCAGTTGGTATACAGAATTATATGAACATGTTTGCTGATGATGCTAAGATAATAGGAAGGATAAGAAATTTAGATGATTGTCATGCCCTTCAAGAAGACCTGGACAAAATAAGTATATGGAGCACCACTTGGCAAATGGAATTTAATGTTAATAAATGTCATGTTATGGAATGTGGAATAGGAGAACATAGACCCCACACAACCTATATATTATGTGAGAAATCTTTAAAGAATTCTGATAAAGAAAGAGATCTAGGAGTGGTTCTAGATAGAAAACTATCACCTGAGGACCACATTAAGAATATTGTGCAAGGAGCCTATGCAATGCTTTCTAATTTCAGAATTGCATTTAAATACATGGATGGCGATATACTAAAGAAGTTGTTCATGACTTTTGTTAGGCCAAAGCTAGAATATGCAGCTGTTGTGTGGTGCCCATATCTTAAGAAGCACATCAACAAACTGGAAAAGGTGCAAAGACATGCTACTAAGTGGCTCCCAGAACTGAAGGGCAAGAGCTACGAGGAGAGGTTAGAAGCATTAAATATGCCAAAACTAGAAGACAGAAGAAAAAGAGGTGATATGATCACTACGTACAAAATAGTAACAGGAATTGATAAAATCGACAGGGAAGACTTCCTGAGACCTGGAACTTCAAGAACAAGAGGCCATAGATTTAAACTAGCTAAACACAGATGCCGAAGAAATATAAGAAAATTCACCTTCGCAAATAGAGTGGTAGACGGTTGGAACAAGTTAAGTGAGAAGGTGGTGGAGGCCAAGACCGTCAGTAGTTTCAAAGCGTTATATGACAAAGAGTGCTGGGAAGACGGGACACCACGAGCGTAGCTCTCATCCTGTAACTACACTTAGGTAATTACACTTAGGTAATTACACACACACACACACACACACACACACACACACACACACACACTCAAAAGGTGACACCCCTAGGGTCAACACTTGCAGCAGAGGAGCTCCAGCATATTTCAACAATCCTAAGTATTGTAGTACAGGTTGATGGTAGTGAGTGGTGTCCCAGAGAACATAAAGGTATAGTGCTCTTGAAAAATAGGTGAGATAACAGGAAAGTGCTAAGGGAAGTGAAAAATCGGATGAGAAAAAGTTGCCCTAGTGTTTACAGTGCAGAGAAGAACATTCAAGATGGCCACTGGCAAGGGGAAAAACAAAACAGAGCTTGATTTTGAGGGATTCAATGAAGAAAGCATTGATATTAGTAGTCTACATAACAAGTTGGTAAATTTAGATACTATAGTGAACTCTCATGTAGAAATAATTAGTAAATTGAAAGAAAGTAATGACCATTTGAATAGCAAAGTTTTATGTCTTGAGGGTTTAGTGAAAGACTTGCGCAAGGATAAGAATCAATTGGAAACAAATTGCAAAGCCATGGAAGAAGAAAATAAACTCTTAAAAATAGCTTTGGAAGAAGTTAAAGTAAATTTAAACATAAATGACTACAATAGGTTAGGCAAGGAAATTCAACAGGAGAAACAGCTTTTGTCAGCACAGATGGAGGAAGTTACACAGGGAATAGAACAGTGCAAGAAAGATATGCAACTCACTTATGCACAAGTGGCCAAGGAGAAGGAGAAAATAGAAGAAGCAGTAAAGGAAGTCAAACACTGCAGCAACCAAGATAAAACAAACATTAGGCTAGAAGTGAGGAAAGAATTGGCATCTAACCCGAAGTTGGTGCAAAACACAGTTGATCGGAGTAAGTCCCTGATCATTTTTGGCTGCAAAGAAAAGGCGATAACATCTAGGTCAGAAAGAGCTGTAGAAGAAGCTAAAGTAGTAGATAAAATTGTTGGCCTCGTGGAAGGTCTTACAAACAGAGAGAATGTGTGCGACTACAGGAGAATAGGCAGGTACGTAAAAGGGAAAGATCGACCTTTGAGGATCACCCTAAACGGTGCCAAACAGATGGAAGAAGTACTAAGGAATGCTAGAAAATTGCAAAGGGATGAGGATGGGAAAGGGTGGTCGTTAAGACGAGATCTTTCAAAAGAAGATAGAGAGAAGCTGAAACTGAACCTCGCCGAGGCAAAACATTTAAATGAGAGCAGGAATGAAGAAGAAATAAATTCTTTTTTCTACAAAGTGATAGGGGTAGGCAAACCAGTAAAGTGGTACATAAAGGCAAACCAACAAAATCAATAGAGAGAGGGGGAGTGAAGAATAAGGAGAGGGGGAACAAGTTCCTGAAGATTGCATACACCAACATAGATGGAGTGAGATCGAAGATACTGGAGTTAAGTGATGTAATACAGCTGCAGACACCAGACATTGTTGCACTCACGGAGACAAAACTTGAAGATGTAATTTTAAATGAGGTCATATTCCCAAGGGGCTACTCAATTTGGAGACGGGACAGAAAAATTAGGAAAGGCGGTGGCGTTGCTGTGCTGGTAAAAGAACACCTAAAGGTGAAGGAAATAATGACTGCCAATCCACAAGAAGTTGACATAATAGCACTAGAGATCTGCTATGAGGATGATAAACTAATGATGATAAATGCATATAGTCCACCGCCAAGCAGCACATGGTCAAAGGAGGAGCTAGATAGTAAACGTGAAGGTCTTATAACAATAATGAGAGAGATTATAGCGAGAGCGGATAACGATAGATCACGACTGTTGATAGTCGGTGACTTCAACTTGAAATCCATAGACTGGGAAGCATATGAAGCTAAAACAGAAGATTTTTGGACCTGTAAATTTGTAGACCTCATCTTGGAAACATTCTTGTATCAACATGTTAAACAAGCTACGAGGATGAGGGAAGGGGACGTTCCCTCCATGCTAGATTTGATATTTACCAGGAAGGAGGAAGAGGTATTTGACATTCAGTACCTTCCTCCCTTAGGTAAAAGTGACCATGTCTTTTTGGGAATAAAGTATGCAATGCGTTATAAGCTGGAAGAAAATAAGGAGGTTGAAGCAGTTGAAAAACCAGACTTCAGGAGAGGACATTATGGTGACCTTAGAAATTTTTTTAGTGAGTATAATTGGACAGACTTGATGCTAGGCAAGGAAGTGAATGAGATGTATGGCAAGTTTTGTGAAATATATGATAAAGGCACAAAAAAATTTATACCAAAACAGAGATGCAGAACTAGGAAACAGGATTGGTTCAATAGAAATTGCGAGAGGGCTAGAGACCGAAAGACACAAAAATGGAATCAATACAGGAAGAGGCCGAACCCCCAAACATACCAGCGATACAAAGATGCGAGAAACAACTACACGGCAGTGAGGAGAGAGGCAGAAAGAAATTTTGAAAAAGGGATTGCGGACAAATGTAAAACAGAACCAGGTCTATTCTATAAATTCATAAACAACAAATTGCAGGTAAAGGATAATATTCAGAGGTTGAAAATGGGAAATAGATTCACGGAAGATGAAAAGGAAATGTGTGAAACACTAAACGAAAAGTTCCAAAGTGTGTTTGTACAAAATGAAATCTTTAGGGAACCAGATACAATAGGAATTCCAGAGAACAACATAGAACACATAGAGGTGTCTAGAGACGAAGTGGAAAAAATGCTCAAGGAGCTCGGTAAGAACAAAGCAGCTGGCCCAGATGGCGTTTCACCATGGGTTCTGAGAGAATGTGCATCTGAGCTCAGCATTCCACTTCACCTGATCTTTCAGGCATCCCTGTGTACAGGAATCGTAGCAGACGGGTGGAAACAGGCTAACATAGTTCCAATCTACAAAAGTGGCAGCAGGGAAGACCCCCTCAATTATAGACCTGTATCATTGACAAGTGTAATAGTGAAAGTATTGGAAAAACTAATCAAAACTAAATGGGTAGAACACCTAGAGAGAAATGATATAATATCAGACAGACAGTATGGTTTTCGATCTGGAAGATCCTGTGTATCGAATTTACTCAGTTTCTATGATCGAGCCACAGAGATATTACAGGAAAGAGATGGTTGGATTGACTGCATCTATCTGGACCTAAAAAAGGCTTTCGACAGAGTTCCACATAAGAGGTTGTTCTGGAAACTGGAAAATATTGGAGGGGTGACAGGTAAGCTTCTATCATGGATGAAAAATTTTCTGACTGATAGAAAAATGAGGGCAGTAATCAGAGGCAATGTATCAGAATGGAGAAATGTCACAAGTGGAGTACCACAGGGTTCAGTTCTTGCACCAGTGATGTTTATTGTGTACATAAATGATCTACCAGTTGGTATACAGAATTATATGAACATGTTTGCTGATGATGCTAAGATAATAGGAAGGATAAGAAATTTAGATGACTGTCATGCCCTTCAAGAAGACCTGGACAAAATAAGTATATGGAGCACCACTTGGCAAATGGAATTTAATGTTAATAAATGTCATGTTATGGAATGTGGAATAGGAGAACATAGACCCCACACAACCTATATATTATGTGAGAAATCTTTAAAGAATTCTGATAAAGAAAGAGATCTAGGAGTGGTTCTAGATAGAAAACTATCACCTGAGGACCACATAAAGAATATTGTGCAAGGAGCCTATGCTATGCTTTCTAACTTCAGAATTGCATTTAAATACATGGATGGCGATATACTAAAGAAATTGTTCATGACTTTTGTTAGGCCAAAGCTAGAATATGCAGCTGTTGTGTGGTGCCCATATCTTAAGAAGCACATCAACAAACTGGAAAAGGTGCAAAGACATGCTACTAAGTGGCTCCCAGAACTGAAGGGCAAGAGCTACGAGGAGAGGTTAGAAGCATTAAATATGCCAAAACTAGAAGACAGAAGAAAAAGAGGTGATATGATCACTACATACAAAATAGTTACAGGAATTGATAAAATCGACAGGGAAGACTTCCTGAGACCTGGAATTTCAAGAACAAGAGGTCATAGATTTAAACTAGCTAAACACAGATGCCGAAGAAATATAAGAAAATTCACCTTCGCAAATAGAGTGGTAGACGGTTGGAACAAGTTAAGTGAGAAGGTGGTGGAGGCCAAGACCGTCAGTAGTTTCAAAGCGTTATATGACAAAGAGTGCTGGGAAGACGGGACACCACGAGCGTAGCTCTCATCCTGTAACTACACTTAGGTAATTACACACACACACACACACACACACACACACACACACACACACACACACACACACACACACACAAAAACAATTGAGGTGAAGCTGGAGGAGGCAGAAGTCACACTGCAGCAAGCTCCTGGAAATATCGAATTACCTAAGTAGTGGGAACAGGTTGAGGGCTACAGTGGTGTCCCAGGTTACATAAAGGTTCAGGGAAGAGTAAAAGCAAATAAAATACAATAAACAAGTAAAACTGAGTGAAAATAGTCGAGTGGAAAAGTTTGTTTTGGTCTAGAACAAAATCAAAGATGGCCGCCGCCACCACCCCCACTGAGAAGGTAGACACACCATCAGATGATGGTTTCAAAGGATTCTCAACACAAGATATAAGGAAAGGAGGTGTTCTTGGCAGGTTAGAGATAATTGAGGACATGCAAATGAAGTATGAAGAAAAAGTGCTTAAATTAGAAGAGGACAATGGAGCTCTTTGGAGTGAGCTTTGCACTCTAAAAGGGAGTATGCTGCAACAAGGTAAGATTATTACTGCATTAACAGACAAGGTAACAAATCAGGAGGAGCAAATCAAGGAACTAGTGAAAGAAAATGAGGCATGGAAAGTGAAGTGTGGTGACTTTGAAGAAATAAACAAAAAGATAGACTCATATGGTGAACAACTCCAAGCAAGCCTAAGGGCTAACATAGAGTTAGGTAAGGATCTCCAACTGGAAACTTCACTGACAACTCACATAGAGGAGGTGAATAAAGAACTAGAAAAGTATAAAGAAGAAATAAAAGCGACATATGCTCAAGTTGTAAAAGAGAAAGAGACTATCAAAGAAGTGTGTTCGGAAGTCAAAACCAGAAATGACCAACAAGAAGCAGAAATTAGGCAAGCAATTAGGAAAGAACTGGTTACCAACAGTAAACTGGTACAAAACACTGCAGATAGAACTAAGTCCATAATCATTTTTGGATGTTTAGAGAAGGAAATTTCATCTAGGGTGGACCGAGCGGCAGAAGAGATGAAAATCATAGAGAAAATAGTAGGTTTAGGAGAAGGCTCAAAGGAAAATGTCAGTGATTTTAGAAGAATAGGAAAATATGAGAAAGAAAAGAACCGCCCCTTAAGGGTGACCTTTAATGGAGTGAAAAACATGATGGAAGTGCTAAGAAATGCCAGGAATCTGCAGAGTGATGAGGTTGGCAAATCTTGGTCAATAAGACAAGACCTCTCCAAGGAAGACAGAGAAAAGCTGAAAATGAACTTAATTGAGGCAAAACGTCTAAATGGGGATAGAAATGAAGAAGACAGAAATTCTTTTTTTTACAAAGTGACAGGGACTGGAAAGCTTGTGAAATGGTACATAAAAACAAAGCAACAAGATCAGTAGTGGAAGGGGGAGTAAAGAGCAAAGGAAAAGGGAACATGTTCCTGAAAATTGTATATACCAACATAGATGGAGTGAGGTCAAAAACTTTGGAGTTGCAAGATATAATCCAGCTTAGGGTCCCAGATATTGTTGCATTATCAGAAACGAAACTTGAAGGAAATATAATAAATGAAGTCATATTCCCAAGAGGCTACTCAGTTTGGAGACGTGACAGGAAAACTAGGAAGGGAGGAGGAGTGGCTGTACTGGTGAAAAAACACCTGAAGGTAAAAGAGTTAATATTTGAAAACCCTCGAGATATTGACATAATGGCATTGCAGGTCTGGAATCAGGATGATAACCTGATAATTGTAAATACCTACAGCCCACCAGCAAGCAACACGTGGACAAAGGAAGAACTGGATGACAAACGAGAGGGCCTCATAATGGTCATGAGAGATATTATTGTACAAGCAGATAAAGATAAATCACGACTGTTGATACTGGGGGACTTCAACTTTAGAGCAATAGACTGGGAGGCCTATGAAGCAAGAACGGAGGACTTTTGGACATGCAGATTTGTGAACCTCATTCTGGAGACATTCTTGTATCAACACATAAAGCAAGCCACAAGAATGAGGGAAGGAGATATACCGTCAGTACTGGATCTAGTATTCACCAGGAAAGAAGAAGAGATTTTTGACATCCAGTACCTTCCTCCCTTGGGAAAGAGTGATCACGTCCTGTTAGACATTAAATATGCTTTAAGATATCATCTAGAAGAAAATGGGGACATTGAAACAGTTGATAAACTCGATTTAAAGAGAGGCAACTATGGGGAACTTCGAAATTTTTTTAATGAGTGTAATTGGACAGAATTGTTGCTAGGCAGGGAAGTAAATGAAATGTATGCCAAATTTTTAAAACTATACGAGGAAGGCACACAAACATTCATACCAAAACAGAGATGCAGGACCAAAAAACAGGATTGGTTCGACAGAAATTGTGAGAGGGCAAGAGACCAAAAGACACAAAAATGGAATCAGTATAGGAAGAGGCCAAACCCCCAAACATACCAGCGATACAAAGATGCGAGAAACAATTATACAGCAGTAAGGAGAGAGGCAGAAAGAAATTTTGAAAAAGGGATAGCAGATAAATGTAAAACAGAACCGGGCCTATTCTACAAATTCATAAACAACAAATTGCAGGTAAAGGATAATATCCAGAGGTTGGAAATGGGAAACAGATTCACGGAAAATGAAAAGGAAATGTGTGAAACATTAAATGAAAAGTTCCAAAGTGTGTTTGTACAAAATGAAATCTTCAGAGAACCAGACACAATAAGAATTCCAGAGAACAACATAGAGCGGATAGAGGTGTCTAGAGATGAAGTGGAAAATATGCTAAAGGAGCTCGGGAGGAACAAAGCAGCTGGCCCAGATGGCGTTTCACCATGGGTTCTGAGAGAATGTGCATCTGAGCTCAGCATTCCACTTCACCTGATCTTTCAGGCATCCCTGTGTACAGGAATCGTAGCAGACGTGTGGAAACAGGCTAACATAGTTCCAATCTACAAAAGTGGCAGCAGGGAAGGCCCCCTCAATTATAGACCTGTATCATTGACAAGTGTAATAGTGAAAGTATTGGAAAAGCTAATCAAAACTAAATGGGTAGAACACCTGGAGAGAAATGATATAATATCAGACAGACAGTATGGTTTTCGATCAGGAAGATCCTGTGTATCGAATTTACTCAGTTTCTATGATCGGGCCACAGAGATATTACAGGAAAGAGATGGCTGGGTTGACTGCATCTATCTGGACCTAAAAAAGGCTTTCGACAGAGTTCCACATAAGAGGTTGTTCTGGAAACTGGAAAATATTGGAGGGGTGACAGGTAAGCTTCTATCATGGATGAAAAATTTTCTGACTGATAGAAAAATGAGGGCAGTAATCAGAGGCAATGTATCGGAATGGAGAAATGTCACAAGTGAAGTACCACAGGGTTCAGTTCTTGCACCAGTGATGTTTATTGTGTACATAAATGATCTACCAGTTGGTATACAGAATTATATGAACATGTTTGCTGATGATGCTAAGATAATAGGAAGGATAAGAAATTTAGATGATTGTCATGCCCTTCAAGAAGACCTGGACAAAATAAGTATATGGAGCACCACTTGGCAAATGGAATTTAATGTTAATAAATGTCATGTTATGGAATGTGGAATAGGAGAACATAGACCCCACACAACCTATATATTATGTGAGAAATCTTTAAAGAATTCTGATAAAGAAAGAGATCTAGGAGTGGTTCTAGATAGAAAACTATCACCTGAGGACCACATTAAGAATATTGTGCAAGGAGCCTATGCAATGCTTTCTAACTTCAGAATTGCATTTAAATACATGGATGGCGATATACTAAAGAAGTTGTTCATGACTTTTGTTAGGCCAAAGCTAGAATATGCAGCTGTTGTGTGGTGCCCATATCTTAAGAAGCACATCAACAAACTGGAAAAGGTGCAAAGACATGCTACTAAGTGGCTCCCAGAACTGAAGGGCAAGAGCTACGAGGAGAGGTTAGAAGCATTAAATATGCCAAAACTAGAAGACAGAAGAAAAAGAGGTGATATGATCACTACGTACAAAATAGTAACAGGAATTGATAAAATCGACAGGGAAGACTTCCTGAGACCTGGAACTTCAAGAACAAGAGGCCATAGATTTAAACTAGCTAAACACAGATGCCGAAGAAATATAAGAAAATTCACCTTCGCAAATAGAGTGGTAGACGGTTGGAACAAGTTAAGTGAGAAGGTGGTGGAGGCCAAGACCGTCAGTAGTTTCAAAGCGTTATATGACAAAGAGTGCTGGGAAGACGGGACACCACGAGCGTAGCTCTCATCCTGTAACTACACTTAGGTAATTACACTCAGGTAATTACAGTACAACCTCGATTCAACGTACTATATGGGACCACCCCCAGTTCGTTGGAGCGTTGGATTCGTTGCAAGAGGTGACCTTCAAGAGGCGTTTGCGTCAGTGTCTTTTTTTTTTTTCTTGTACACAATAAAAATGCATTGTATCATATTACTTACTGTACCTATATTTTACTACTCTACTAAAAATACTGTAATTCATGTATTTACCTTATTGTTGGAGTTATGTCCATCTTGAAGTTTTGTGAAGTTGTGAATGCTCTACAGTAAATAGGTACTGCAGTGCATTAAGCCGTTAGCACTGTACAGGTATTATTAAAAGTGGTTTTGCTGTATGTTGAGTACTACAATACAGTTCTTGAAAACTATTGTACATTAGAATTATTGCAACTTTAATTTTAACACTATGTACACACTTAAATTTAACACTTATTCTAATTGTTCACTTCACACACAATGTTTTTAGATGTTTGCATCAGCTTTGCTGGTGCTCGCTGCTGCTGTGTTGGCTTCAGCTGCTTTTGTGCTGGTGCTGGGTACAGCTGTGCTGGTGCTGGGTACGGCTGTGCTGGTGCTGGGTACGGCTGTGCTGGTGCTAGGTACGGCTGTGCTGGTGCTGGGTACGGCTGTGCTGGTGCTGGGTACAGCTGTGCTGGTGCTGGGAACGGCTGTGCTGGTGCTGGGTACGGCTGTGCTGGTGCTGGGAACGGCTGTGCTGGTGCTGGGTACGGCTGTGCTGGTGCTGGGTACGGCTGTGCTGGTGCTGGGTACGGCTGTGCTGGTTGATTTGCTGCTAGTTCGTGTTGACTCATTTTAATTTGTTTCCTTCTTTGTGTCATGTCCTTGAGACAAATATCTTTCATCGTCCTTAGGTGTTGATAAAAGCCTGGTAGCTCTGGATTGTCAGTTTGTGAAACAATATCAAGGAGTTTTTCAACATAGAACAATGCGTCAGCACACGAAGCAGATTGTAAACTGCTATCATTCTCATCCTCATCTTCCTCTCTGTCGTCGTCAACAGTGCCAGTAACATTTTGTATAATCTCATCATCTGTTAAATGACCATTGATTAAATGATTTATTAATTTTATTATTTCGAAGCCGTAGTCACTGAATTGTTGCGACGAATTGAAACGAGAAACGCATGGTGTGTGTACAGGGATTAGACCCGTCCACTTGCTCATGCTGGAGTTGTTCCAATAACAAATAATTTCTCAAATCGCAGATGTCTATCATATTACAGTATATTTTCGGTTTTATTTAGTTTAGTTTAATTAGGATAATAAAAAGCTATTAAAGCATTGGTTTTAGAAATGATTTATTAGTCTGAAACTTTCAAAGTCATGGGTCACTGAACTATAGCGACACAGACGAAGGAAAACCAAGTGAGGTTTACAGAACAGTATTCCCTTATCTGTCCACCCTCACTCACCTTGTTTTATCACAGAAAATGTCTATAAGGAGATTTTACGACATGTAGCTAGCTAATCACGCTTCAGCCTTTAAATTAATTTACAAAGATACGTCTGCCACAAATCAGTGGGAGGTTGGGAGGGAGGTGGGCAGGCAGAGCTTGTGAGGGAGAGGCAGGGAGGGAGGCAGGCACGGAGGGAGGCAGGCACGGAGGGAGGCAGGCACGGAGGGAGACAGGCACGGAGGGAGGGAGGCAGGGAAGGAGAGGATGGAGATGGATTGATGGTAGGATGGAGGGAGGGATGGAAGGATGGATGATTTGAGGGTGTGTGTGTGTGTGTGTGTGTGTGTGTAGGGGTGGGGGGGGAGGTGTGTCGGTGGTGGTGAAGGGACCGACTCGCTGATAACCCTAACTCTGACCCAGTTAACTTTTTTTTTTAACTTGATTTGTTTCTTCAATTCTGGATGGATGGAGGGAGAAAGGGGATGGAGGGAGGGGATGGATGGATGGGATGGATGGATGGATGGAGGGGGGGATGGATGGATGGATGGAGGGGGGGATGGATGGATGGATGGAGGGAGGGAGGGATGGATGGATGGATGGAGGGAGGGAGGGGATGGATGGATGGCTGGATGGCTGGATGGATGGATGGAGGGAGGGGATGGATGGATGGATGGAGGGATGGGATGGATGGATGGAGGGAGGGAGGGGATGGATGGATGGAGGGGATGGAGGGAGGGGATGGATGGATGGATGGAGGGAGGGAGGGAGGGAATGGATGGAGGGAGGGGATGGATGGAGGGAGGGAGGGGTTGGATGGATGGATGGTGGGAGGGAGGGGATGGATGAATGGAGGGGATGGATGGATGGATGGATGGATGGAGGGGATGGATGGATGGATGGAGGGAGGGGATGGATGGATGGATGGAGGGAGGGGATGGATGGATGGATGGATGGAGGGAGGGGATGGATGGATGGATGGAGGGAGGGGATGGATGGATGGAGGGAGGGGATGGATGGATGGGATGGATGGATGGAGGGAGGGGATGGATGGATGGATGGAGGGAGGGGATGGATGGATGGATGTATGGAGGGAGGGGATGGATGGATGGATGGATGGAGGGAGGGGATGGATGGATGGATGGATGGAGGGAGGGAGGGGATGGATGGATGGATGGAGGGGATGGATGGATGGATGGATGGAGGGGATGGATGGATGGAGGGGATGGATGGATGGAGGGGATGGATGGATGGAGGGAGTGGATGGATGGAGGGAGGGGATGGATGGAGGGAGGGGATGGATGGAGGGAGGGGATGGATGGATGGATGGAGGGAGGGGTTGGATGGATGGATGGAGGGAGGGGATGGATGGAGGGGATGGATGGATGGATAGATGGAGGGGATGGATGGATGGATGGATGGAGAGAGAGAGAGAGAGAGAGAGAAGGAGGGAGGGAGGGGGAGAGAGGGAGGGCGGGATGAAACAAGCATGGTTTTTTAAATTGAAATTGAAATAAGTTTATTGAGGTAAAATACACACAAAGGGATGAGGTAGCTCAAGCTATTCTCACCCCATTCAGTACAACGTGTTAATATATACATAGACACACATCACAAATAAACATTGCCAAACATTCTGAGAGGTAAACATATACATTTCCTCCTTCACAAGGAGTATGTTATCAGACGTACACACAAATACTTTTATGACCTAGGTATACTGTATAGACAATTTGCAAGAGACATGCAGATAATTCAACAAAATATTACAATCTTGGTGCAAAATTCTTATATCTCTCAAGAATATCATCAACCTTTCCGTTGTGACACATCCAGGCTATTTGTTCAGGAACAGTCCTTATCTCAGTGTTCTTTATACATTAATCAACGGACAATCAAGACCATAATGGGCCAGGGTGTGAGACCTTAACATACCACATAGTTTACACCTCGTGTCATTATCATGAACATCTAACCCGTATTCCCAGTAATATTTGTACCCAAGCCTGAGCCGTATGTACACAGAGTCACTCCAAGCATTTCTCCTTTTACCATAAGTGAAATGGGTGTTTTGACTCACATACATGTAGTGTTGCATGGTTTGACTACTCTCATACATTATCTCTCTCCTCTCCACTCCCACCTGTGCCTGAATAATTCTGATTTTGCTTCTTATTTGTCTCATTGTGAATTCACATTCAATGTCAACTTGTGGTTTTGATGTGGCACGTTTGGCCAAGTCATCCGCCACCTCGTTGAGCACTATTCCAACATGAGATGGAATCCACATGAATTTCACACTATAACCTTTCAGCTGTATCTCAGTTATTCTTCTCTTACAGTCCTCAACTATAGACATGACGACTGGGTTTCGACTGTTTAAGGACTCCAGTGCTCCTCGGCTATCGACAAATACAAAAACATTTTTGTCGTCATGACGTACTTCCTCCAAACACGCCAGAATGGCCTGCAGTTCAGCTTGTGTGGATGATATATAATTGCTAAGCCGGAGTTCAATTATCCTGTCCACAGTCCCAAACTCCGTATAATCCCTTATTAGGACACCACACCCTGCCCTGCCATCCTCCGCCACCGACCCGTCGCAATATACATGTAAACTGTTGCCTCTTGGTAACCGAGATATCATGCTTCCATACAAACACCGTAATTGTCCCGGTTCATGATGAATCTTTTTCGCCTTGAGGGGTACAATTTCGACGTCTATTTTCTGTACTTTCCAGGGAGCAGACATATTACACTGTCGAGAGGGTTTACAGCAGTCAAGTACGTCGTATTCCCTGAGGTCATGAGCTAATCCCCTCGTGTAGCGTGTCTCCCTCAGTTTCCTGGAAGTGTGTACGTCACTCAAGCAGGTCTGAACGCTCTCAAACAGCTTCTCCCCTCCTTTTCTCCGCATGAAATGAATAGATACTCTAGTGTTAATGTCACGGACTCTATCACACACACTCTGTAAATTTAATTCCATTCTCATTATTTCAATCATTGCATTTCTTTGACATCCAAGAATAATCCTCATAGCCTCGTTCTGTATCAGCTCTATTTTTTGAATTCTGCCTTGGCCTGTGTAAGACAAAACGGGTGCTGCGTAGTCTATCAGGGACCGAACAGTGCTTATGTATAACATCCGCAAGATAGGTACCCCAACACCTTTACCAGAAAAAGCCAGTGCTTTCAGAGGATGCAGACGGGCTTTACATAAGGTGCTGATATGATTTATTTCAGCATTTTTACTCTCACATGTGTATCCAACATACATGCCCAGATACTTGTACTTCTGAACACGGCTCAGTTCCACACCATTTAGAGTAAGTGTTATATTTCTTCGTTTCCTATACTCGTATTTGGTTTTATCTGCATTTATAACTAAGCCTAACTTGTGACAGGTTGTACCAAGTATGTTAAGAGCAGTTTGAATTTTGTTCCCAGAAGTGCCTTGTATAAGAATGTCATCAGCATATATGATCGTCGTGACCCCTGGAGGATACATCTCTGATGCTAATCTGTTCATTAATACATTGAATAAGGTGGGACTTAATACTCCCCCTTGTGGGGTACCTAACTGAAACCTCCGTTCCTCAGACATGTAACCCTGATAATACACCTGACCTTTTCTGCCTTGTAGATAATCCCTTATCCAGTGTAGCAATCTCCCTGTTATTCCCAGATTGGCTAATTCGTATAAGATTACTTCCCCATTGGCTTTATCAAATGCTCCTTGTAGATCAACAAAAACTCTACAATTGTCATCCACATTAGACAAACACTTTAAGAGACAATCCGCAGTACTTTTGCCTTTGATAAAACCAAAGAGATTACTGGACATGTTATCACCTACAAGGTAGAGTAGCCTATTTAACAAAATCCTTTCCATCATTTTACAAAAGCAGGATATTAAGGAGACAGGTCTGTAGCCTCCATTAGACTTAGGGATAGGAATGATGACAGCCTCTTTCCATTTTCTTGGTAACTTTCCCTCTCTATAACTCATATTAAACAAATCAAGTAAGGAACTAGGTTTCATACCGGCTAAATAATTAAGTATGTCATACGTTACTTCATCTTTTCCCGGAGCAGTAGAGCTGCCACTTTTTATAGCATCCAGTAGCTCATCGTGAGTTATCTCAGTGCATGTTATAGATCTTGTATTTAAGGCACATAAAGTTACTCCATTTCTAATATTTTCCCATGACTCAATGGTGACTCGTGTCTGCAGGTAAGGACTCCATACCAGCAGCACTAGCCCATTTATCTACTAACTCATTAGCAACCTTCCCTGGATCTGAGTGAGCAATGAATTTGGTCTTACAACCCCTGACTTTGTTTACTGCTCTCCATATGTCTTTCAGGTTCTTAGTATTACCAATGGACTGAGCAAAGTCTTGCCAGTATCTGTCCCGTGCCTCCTTCCTCACCTGACTGCATTCCCTAGCCACTTCCAACATTGTATTTTTCTCTTCATCCCTCATTCCATATTTTAACCATTCTTTATGTGCACTCCGTAGCATTCTCTCCCACCCCTTGACTTGCTGATCATTGGAATATTTAAGATTCTTAGGTCCATGCGTCTTGCTTCCCCTGCCCCCGTTATTTTCCCCTCTGTACTAATTTCTCTATGTTCTCGACCATGTCCTCGTAAAAACTATCAACGCAGAGCGGCATGTAATGTTGATACCAATCTCCCATATTTTGAATAAAATAATTTTTCATATCTTTATTAATATGTAGCCTTTTCCTTTGAAAGTGGACTTGTTTTTTCCCCAGTGGTAATTCCACGTTCGAGGCAAAGTGGTCACTAAGTAGTTCCCGAACAACCCGAGCCTCCCCCATAATCCCCTGAGAGTTTAAAAGGCAGGCATAGTCAAGCCGTCCTCCCCTGATGTGAGTTGGTTCATTGTTTCCCAAGAGACAGGTATCTGGATGATCTTGTAGAAACTGTAACCACTTGACCCCATTAGTATTAATACTACCCACTGTCCCAAGGCTTGTGTGCCGAGCATTAAGGTCCCCAATGACCAGTGAAGGATTAGTATAAATGCAGTCAGGTAAATAGTTAGCGTCGAAGCAGTTCCTGGATACATACAAATTAACTACAATAAATTCCCCTTCCCTTAATGATAATTTAACACAGACACTCTCTATACCTTGCGTTTTTGATGGCGGTTCTACTAACTCTGCTGGTATGGAGTTCTTAACATAAATCGACGTGCCTCTGACGTTATTTGCGGCGAAGAGGTTAAACCCTTTATAGCCATTTAATTTCAATAATCCTTCATTCCTATCCCCTGTCTCTTGGAGAGCTACAACATCAATATCATTTCCCATCACATAACAATGAACATCTGTAACCCTGTTTCTTAAACCATTAACATTCCATGACAACACTTTCAGTCTAGGGTGATCCATTATTAATCAATTCACTGTTTAAGTCATCCCCAAGAAGTTCACTAAATGATAGCCATACCTTGTATAACATCTCCCACCTCTTCCCAAGTTCACCAGTAAAAGCGACATTGCGATTCTCAAGAGATTTTTTCAGCCCTGTGACGTCCATTATTGGCCCAAATGATTCCTTCATTTTATGTGTAATTATAGGGTTCTTCCTTTCACTACGACTATCATCATTCACACACACTTCACTTTCCTTCATTTCATCACTCAATATTTCATTCTTGTCCTCAACCACTATATCCTGATTATCCTTCACCGTTTTGTGATTTTCCTTGACCTCCTGAACGTTCAATTTCGCCTCGATGGACTCAATTCTCTGCCCAAGATGTCGGAGGAACTCACCAACTTTTCTAAGTTCAGCCCACACTTCCTTGACCGTATCATTATGGCCCTCTTTCTGAGCCACAGTAGCCACTTCACTCACCGTTACACTGTCACTGCCGGAGTCCTGAGTGGTGGCGTGGCTGCTTGTTGCTGGAGCCTGCCTAAGTAAAGGTGACTCCTTTACCCACGCATTCGTCCGGTTCACTGGCACTGTTTGGGGCAGACTGTTTTGCTGTGCTCCCGGTGTCTGGATAAGAGCTCTTGCTTGCTCTGTAACATTCACCGGCCGGGGAACATCCATACTCGGCCTCTTGCTACACACAGCCGAGCTGGCATTGTGAACACCTCCACAGTTGCAGCATCTGGGAACTATTTTCTCCCCCAGATTAAGTCTGCTTCTACACACATTAGAGAGGTGAGACTTTCCGCAGAAACGACATCGTGGATCATTTTGACAGCTCCAGGATTTATACCCCCATCTGCAGCATTTCAGGCATATTATGGGCTCTTCTACATACTTTGCTACATGCCTGTAGCCAGCCCCGGTGATGAACACTTTCTCGGGAACTTCACCTCTCACTAGAGCCACCACCTGACTCCTAGCTTCACCTTTAATAAGGTGACGCTTGGCCCACACAAATCGTTGGTCGTCGAGGATGAACTCGGGGTCTAGAATCTGAGGGTATTTGTAAATAATTACCTTTGTCAGCTTCTCGTTCCCCTCCGGTATTTCCATAACAATTCCATCATATCCTTGCTGGCTAAGAAACATCACTGCCTCCATAGAACCTACCGTTAAGTAAGGTCTGTTTACACCTTCCTTCAGCAGGGGCTCGAACTTGCGGTGTTCTCTTCCAAGTGTGACTGTCCACAGCAGCTTCTGATGATAGGCCAGCGTGCATGAGGCAGGGAAGAGAAGCCTCCATCTCCGCTGACCCTCACCTTCCTGACATCGTTCCGTCCGTTTGTCTGCATCAGTCTCGGCGTCGTTCTTCATTCTCTTATCGTTTCCGTTAAGTGTACCATTACTGTCCACACTACGCCTTGCATCCTGTCTTCTGCGTTTCTTCTTATTCCTTGTCAGAACTTCTTGAAACACGCCCTCCTCGTCTGACCGGCTGCTTTCAGAGTCCATGTTAATATCTCCGTGGGAAGTAGCCAGTTCTACTGGTGACTGAGTCTCCATCTCAGTACCCAGCATGGGGGGAGGGGAGGGGGAAGGTGCGGAGCAGGTATCTTGACCCGACCGCGTCCCAGGTAAGACTGACAAGCATGGTGTGTGTACAGGGATTAGACCCGTCCACTCACGCTAGAGTTGTTCCAATAACATACAGTAATTTCTCAAAGAGCAGATGTCTATCATGTTACAGCATATTTTCGATATTATTTAGTTTAGTTTAATTAGGATAATAAAAAGCTATTAAAACACTGGTTTTAGAAATTATTTATTAATATGAAACTTTCAAAAGTCATGGGTCACTGAACTATGATGACACACAGACGAAAGTGAGTGAAACCTCACTGTAAAGTGAGGTTTACAGTACAGTATTCTCTTATCTGTCCACCCTCACTCATCTTGTTTCATCACAGAAAATGTCTATAAGGAGATTTTACCACATGTAGCTAGGTAATCACGCTTCATCCTTTAAATTAATGTACAAAGATACGTGTGCCCCAAATCAGTGAACGAAAATCATGGAAACTCAGTTGTTCACTTGTGTGGATCACTGGCTGGTGTTTGTGTGGACCATTTTGGCTGGTGTTTGTGTGGACCATTTTGGCTGGTGTTTGGTTCATATGGTTCACTTGTGTGATCCAACTTCTTATGAAGGAATTATTAATTGTAATCTGTGATAGAATGAGAAAGTTTTCCACCACTCTGTGAACTCTGTCCCAAAATCGTAAGCTTGTGGACCACTTGTGGTCCACATGTGTGGTCCATTTGTGTGGTCCACTTGTGTGATCCACTTGTGTGATCCAACTTGTCATATGAGAGAATTATTAATTGTAATCTGTTATAGAATGGGAAAGTTTTCCACCAGTCTGTGAACTCTGTCTGGACATCGTAAGCAAATCCGAACATCCCTCGCTTCGGCGAACCATTGTTCGTCGAACCGGGTGAGTAAATTCGGCCTGAAAAGTGTGCAAACTAGCCGGAGATTCGTTGAATCGGGGTACGTTGAATCGGGGTTGTACTGTGTATATATATATATATATATATATATATATATATATATATAAATAACACCTGTATTATTTAGCCATGATAGTATTATAGAAGAGCCTGAGTGTGATAATGACTGGGTACAATGTTCAAATATCAGTGATTCAATGCTGTTCACGATGTTCACAGCGCTAGCCACAGCACCACAGCATTATTTCGTCCATCTAGGAATCTTCAAACGACTTCTTAGGTTCCTTTTCAAAATAAACTTGTGGTCAATTTTCAATCAATCCATTTACAGGAATTAGTGACCAGGATTGTGGTTATAATTAGCGTTGCACGTAGTATTGTTGAAGGAGGAATTTTGGTGAGGGAGGGAGGAAGGGAGAGAATTGAGGTAGCCTCACTGTGTGGCAGCCACTCGTTTTGCTCACCATACTAGCTTCGTGGTTCGCAATGGGGAACACACATGTACGTGGGTATATACAATGTGTGTGTGTGTCTGTATATAGTGTAATAACAGCAACAGGAGTATGTTGAGTGGAGCTATTTTGGTGAGGGAGGTGACGTCGTAATCGTAGCGTCGTCTGCTGTCTGCTTTCTCATGCAGCGTATGGTGGCCACTGTACTGTTTGGACACAATACCGGCTTACTTGCATAGTTCTGGTGAATAAAACATGTAGATAGGTATACATAACATATGTAAATAGTGTAATAAAAACCGTAACAGTATGGAGGGAGGAGGGGTGATGGCAAGTACGATGTTGGAGGAGAGAGGGAGGACTGGCTGGCTGGGTGTGGCAGCTCACACTTGCGGAGTTCTGAGTGTGCTTATGGTGAATGTATATACTGTGTGACAGTGTATAGTGTGTAAATAGATTGTATATATACATAAATTAGCATGATACATGGTAAATATGTGCAACATACGTATACACAAGTGTCATGCACGTAACACAGTGTCTTCGGACAGTACGGATGTTTTGCTGCCATAATATAGTGTACGTGTTTATTATACATAGGATTAGCATGTAAAAACAAATAAAATGGATTTGGAACTGTGTGCAAAAAATGAACAGAAATATATTCGCGGCAACTCACACGCCCCGCCCCGGGCGCCCTACTGTTTTGTATATATCTCAAAAAAAAAAAAAAAAAAAAAAAAAAAAAGAGTTGTTACATTCTTGTTCCGGGAGCGTACGTCACGGGTGAACGGGAAATGATGTCGTCACACGCCAACTTACGGACCAAAGTAGCCAAAGCAAGTACAATTTTGAATTTTTTTGGACATACCCATTCTGAAGGAAGGGTTTTTGACACTTTAAAAAAACAAAAGAATTTTTTTGAGAATTTATTTCCTGCACACTGGGGGGTGTCATATTTGGAAGCCGAGCAGTTAAGGGGTTAAAGGTTTTTGTATGTTCTCTCTGATTGGTGTTTGTTGATCTTGTATGCATGTCATCTCATTCTATATTTTGTCATCCAGGAATTCTAACCTCATCTATATTCATAAATACAGTGTCTTTGTTCTGGGGGTTTATTTTGTTGCTTACCTTTTAACTCTCTAATTTTGCTACCTGTATATTCTATTTTTTGTTGTAATAAGTGATAACTATTTTTTCATCATTGCACCATCTATGTTCTCAAATATTACTCATAGGATGACTGTCATTACAGAGGCCTCGCTCTCCTATTGATATAGTCCTGATGTAATATGTGTAAGTCACTGCAAAGGTCCTCTTCCTGTTTTTCATTAGTAATTACCTAAGTGTAGTTATAGGATGAGAGCTACGCTCGTGGTGTCCCGTCTTCCCAGCACTCTTTGTCATATAACGCTTTGAAACTACTGACGGTCTTGGCCTCCACCACCTTCTCACTTAACTTGTTCCAACCGTCTACCACTCTATTTGCGAAGGTGAATTTTCTTATATTTCTTCGGCATCTGTGTTTAGCTAGTTTAAATCTATGACCTCTTGTTCTTGAAGTGCCAGGTCTCAGGAAATCTTCCCTGTCGATTTTATCAATTCCTGTTACTATTTTGTATGTAGTGATCATATCACCTCTTTTTCTTGTCTTCTAGTTTTGGCATGTTTAATGCTTCCAACCTCTCCTCGTAGCTCTTGCCCTTCAGTTCTGGGAGCCACTTCGTAGCATGTCTTTGCACCTTTTCCAGTTTGTTGATGTGCTTCTTAAGATATGGGCACCACACAACAACTGCATATTCTAGCTTTGGCCTAACAAAAGTCATGAACAATTTCTTTAGTATATCACCATCCATGTATTTAAATGCAATTCTGAAGTTAGAAAGCATCACATAGGCTCCTTGCACAATATTCTTTATGTGGTCCTCAGGTGATAGTTTTCTATCTAGAACCACCCCTATATCTCTTTCTTTATCAGAATTCTTTAAAGATTTCTCACATAATATATAGGTTGTATGGGGTCTATGTTCTCCTATTCCACATTCCATAACATGACATTTATTAACATTAAATTCCATTTGCCAGGTGGTGCTCCATATACTTATTTTGTCCAGGTCTTCTTGAAGGGCATGACAATCATCTAAATTTCTTATCCTTCCTATTATCTTAGCATCATCAGCAAACATGTTCATATAATTCTGTATACCAACTGGTAGATCATTTATGTACACAAACATCACTGGTGCAAGAACTGAACCCTGTGGTACTCCACTTGTGACATTTCTCCAGTCCGATACATTGCCTATGATTACTGCCCTCATTTTTCTATCAGTCAGAAAATTTTTCATCCATTATAGAAGCTTACCTGTCACCCCTCCAATATTTTCCAGTTTCCAGAACAACCTCTTATGTGGAACTCTGTCGAAAGCCTTTTTTAGGTCCAGATAGATGCAGTCAGCCCAACCATCTCTTTCCTGTAATATCTCTGTGGCTCGATCATAGAAACTGAGTAAATTCGATACACAGGATCTTCCAGATCGAAAACCATACTGTCTGTCTGATATTATATCATTTCTCTCCAGGTGTTCTACCCATTTAGTTTTGATTAGCTTTTCCAATACTTTCACTATTACACTTGTCAATGATACAGGTCTATAATTGAGGGGGTCTTTCCTGCTGCCACTTTTGTAGATTGGAACTATGTTAGCCTGTTTCCACACGTCTGCTACGATTCCTGTACACAGGGATGCCTGAAAGATCAGGTGAAGTGGAATGCTGAGCTCAGATGCACATTCTCTCAGAACCCATGGTGAAACGCCATCTGGGCCAGCTGCTTTGTTCTTCCCGAGCTCCTTTAGCATATTTTCCACTTCATCTCTAGACACTTCTATCCACTCTATGTTCTCTGGAATTCTTATTGTGTCTGGTTCTCTGAAGATTTCATTTTGTACAAACACACTTTGGAACTTTTCATTTAATGTTTCACACATTTCATTTTCATTTTCCCTGAATCTGTTTCCCATTTTCAACCTCTGGATATTATCCTTTACCTGCAATTTGTTGTTTATGAATTTGAAGAACAGGCCCGGTTCTGTTTTACATTTATCTGCTATCCCTTTTTCAAAATTTCTTTCTGCCTCTCTCCTTACTGCTGTATAGTTGTTTCTCGCATCTTTGTAGCGCTGGTATGTTTGGGGGTTTGGCCTCTTCCTATACTGATTCCATTTTTGTGTCTTTTGGTCTCTTGCCCTCTCACAATTTCTGTCGAACCAATCCTGTTTTCTGGCCCTGCATCTCTGTTTTGGTATGAATGTTTGTGTGCCTTCCTCGTATAGTTTTAAAAATTTGGCATACATTTCATTTACTTCCCTACCTAGCAACAATTCTGTCCAATTACACTCATTAAAAAAATTTCGAAGTTCCCCATAGTTGCCTCTCCTTAAATCGAGTTTGTCAACTGTTTCAATGTCCCCATTTTCTTCTAGATGATATCTTAAAGCATATTTAATGTCTAACAGGACGTGATCACTCTTTCCCAAGGGAGGAAGGTACTGGATGTCAAAAATCTCTTCTTCTTTCCTGGTGAATACTAGATCCAGTACTGACGGTACATCTCCTTCCCTCATTCTTGTGGCTTGCTTTATGTGTTGATACAAGAATGTCTCCAGAATGAGGTTCACAAATCTGTGAACTGTGTGTGTGTGTGCGCGTGTAAGAGAAATATGTGTAGTAGACATAATAGAAGAAAAATAAATTATTTAGAAAGGCGGGGTTCAAGAGCCAATAGCTTGATTCTGCAGATACAAAATAGTAAATACACATGCTGCTTCAATTGTTGAATAAATAAAAAATAACATTGGAAATGTCACAGAAGGATTGATCTATTCTCTTAAAATTTCATGTTGCTTTCTCTGACTGTACATTTGGTAATGGGGTTGATGAATTAAAGATAAGTATATTAAGCCTACCATTTAACACAGTATAAAACTATTTTTATAAAATTTGTGTTCTCATTCTTTTCTTCATGATAGTGTTGCATCATCAAGTGCGGACATTGGGCATGCTCACCTATGTCTACCCAGAAAATTTGCGCCACCAAGTACCTCTCATCCTAAAAATCTTAAAGAATGAGCTGACAAAGCATGTAAGTATGTTTGATACTCTTTTAGCATCACAATTTAAATAAGGTTCATGGATGATCATATTTCAAGGGTTGAGTAGTTTGAGAATGATTATATACCAAATAGTGGCATGATAGACCAATTTAGGATTTTATGATAATCATAGTCCACTAGAACACAATAACCTCGCCTTATAAGCTGGAAGAAAATAAGGAGGTTGAAGCAGTTGAAAAACCAGACTTCAGGAGAGGACATTATGGTGACCTTAGAAATTTTTTTAGTGAGTATAATTGGACAGACTTGATGCTAGGCAAGGAAGTGAATGAGATGTATGTCAAGTTTTGTGAAATATATGATAAAGGCACAAAAAAATTTATACCAAAACAGAGATGCAGGGCCAGAAAACAGGATTGGTTCGACAGAAATTGTGAGAGGGCAAGAGACCAAAAGACACAAAAATGGAATCGGTATAGAAAGAGGCCAAACCCCCAAACATACCAGCGATACAAAGATGCGAGAAACAACTATACAGCAGTAAGGAGAGAGGCAGAAAGAAATTTTGAAAAAGGGATAGCGGATAAATGTAAAACAGAACCGGGCCTATTCTACAAATTCATAAACAACAAATTGCAGGTAAAGGATAATATCCAGAGGTTGAAAATGGGAAACAGATTCAGGGAAAATGAAAAGGAAATGTGTGAAACATTAAATGAAAAGTTCCAAAGTGTTTTGTACAAAATGAAATCTTCAGAGAACCAGACACAATAGAATTCCAGAGAACAACATAGAGCAGATAGAGGTGTCTACAGATGAAGTGGAAAATATGCTAAAGGAGCTCAGTAAGAACAAAGCAGCTGGCCCAGATGGAGTTTCACCATGGGTTCTGAGATAATGTGCATCTGAGCTCAGCATTCCACTTCACCTGATCTTTCAGGCATCCCTGTGTACAGGAATTGTAGCAGACGTGTGGAAACAGGCTAACATAGTTCCAATCTACAAAAGTGGCAGCAGGGAAGACCCCCTCAATTATAGACCTGTATCATTGACAAGTGTAATAGTGAAAGTATTGGAAACGCTAATCAAAACTAAATGGGTAGAACACCTGGAGAGAAATGATATAATATCAGACAGACAGTATGGTTTTCGATCTGGAAGATCCTGTGTATCGAATTTACTCGGTTTCTATGATCGAGCCACAGAGATATTACAGGAAAGAGATGGTTGGGTTGACTGCATCTATCTGGACCTAAAAAAGGCTTTTGACAGAGTTCCACATAAGAGGTTGTTCTGGAAACTGGAAAATATTGGACGGGTGACAGGTAAGCTTCTATCATGGATGAAAAATTTTCTGACTGATAGAAAAATGAGGGCAGTAATCAGAGGCAATGTATCGGAATGGAGAAATGTCACAAGTGGAGTACCACAGGGTTCAGTTCTTGCACCAGTGATGTTTATTGTGTACATAAATGATCTACCAGTTGGTATACAGAATTATATGAACATGTTTGCTGATGATGCTAAGATAATAGGAAGGATAAGAAATTTAGATGATTGTCATGCCCTTCAAGAAGACCTGGACAAAATAAGTAGATGGAGCACCACTTGGCAAATGGAATTTAATGTTAATAAATGTCATGTTATGGAATGTGGAATAGGAGAACATAGACCCCACACAACCTATATATTATGTGAGAAATCTTTAAAGAATTCTGATAAAGAAAGAGATATAGGGGTGGTTCTAGATAGAAAACTATCACCTGAGGACCACATAAAGAATATTGTGCAAGGAGCCTATGCTATGCTTTCTAACTTCAGAATTGCATTTAAATACATGGATGGCGATATACTAAAGAAATTGTTCATGACTTTTGTTAGGCCAAAGCTAGAATATGCAGCTGTTGTGTGGTGCCCATATCTTAAGAAGCACATCAACAAACTGGAAAAGGTGCAAAGACATGCTACTAAGTGGCTCCCAGAACTGAAGGTTAAGAGCTACGAGGAGAGGTTAGAAGCATTAAACATGCCAAAACTAGAAGACAGTAGAAAAAGAGGTGATATGATCACTACATACAAAATAGTAACAGGAATTGATAAAATCGACAGGGAAGATTTCCTGAGACCTGGCACTTCAAGAACAAGAGGTCATAGATTTAAACTAGCTAAACACAGATGCCGAAGAAATATAAGAAAATTCATCTTCGCAAATAGAGTGGTAGACGGTTGGAACAAGTTAAGTGAGAAGGTGGTGGAGGCCAAGACCGTCAGTAGTTTCAAAGCGTTATATGACAAAGAGTGCTGGGAAGACGGGACACCACGAGCGTAGCTCTCATCCTGTAACTACACTTAGGTAATTACACTTAGGTAATTATATAATAAGCAATTCAAAATGATGGCATAAATTTGTCATGGGTTTTTGTTAATGCCATTACTTTTTATAAATGTGTTTTAACCACTAAGCTGCTAAGGGGTCCTGAGGAGATTTACACCCTGGTGCGCAAGAAAAAAAATTCTAAAAAATTATTTCATCTTCTAAAAATGTTAATTTGTGTTCCCTGAGTATGGGGAAAATAGAAAAAAATCGTAGGTGACATATTTTAGGTGCAATAGACCGAGGAAGTCTGGCAAAAAGTGGGCGTTGACAGAGCGGTCGTCAGAGCCGGTCAGCGTCACCTGAGCTGACAGGTGGGAGTTGCCACAAAGATATTAAGTCTTAATTATTTCAATGTCTCTGGTTGATTTTTTCTTAGTTTTTTGCAGTAATATTATTCAATAGTGTGTATTGTGAGATATATATATATATATATATATATATATATATATATATATATATATATATATATATATATATATATATATATATATATGTCGTACCTAGTAGCCAGAACGCACTTCTCAGCCTACTATTCAAGGCCTGATTTGCCTAATAAGCCAAGTTTTCCTGAATTATTATATTTTCTCTAATTTTTTTCTTATCAAATGATAAAGCTACCCATTTCATTATGGATGAGGTCAATTTTTTTTATTGGAGTTAAAATTAACGTAGATATATGACTAAACCTAACCAACCCTACCTAACCTAACCTAACCTATCTTTATAGGTTAGGTTAGGTTAGGTAGCCAAAAAAGTTAGGTTAGGTTAGGTAGGTTAGGCAGTCGAAAAACAATTAATTCATGAAAACTTGGCTTATTAGGCAAATCGGGCCTTGCTTAGTAGGCTGAGAGGTACGTTCTGGCTACTAGGTACGACATATATATATATATATATATATATATATATATATATATATATATATATATATATATATATATATATATATATATATATATATATATATAATATATGCATGCATGCGAACAAGCCTGAATGGTCCCCAGGACTATATGCGACTGAAAACTCACACCCCAGAAGTCACTCGAACCCATACTTCCAGGAGCAACACAACTGGTATCTACAGGATACCTTAATCCGCTTGACTATCACGACCGGACATAATGAAGTGATAGCCGAAGCTATTTGAACCACTTCCCCGCCGGCACTCGGATGGTAATCTTGGGCATAGCATTTAGCATAGCATAGCATAGCTTTGGCTATCACTTCCTTATGTCCGGTGGTGATGGTCAAGCGGATTAAGGCATCCTGTAGATACCAGTTGCGTTGCTCCTGGGAGTATAGGTTCGAGTCACTTTTGGGCTGTGAGTTTTCAGTCGCATATAGTCCTGGGGACCATTCAGGCTTGTTTGCATATATATATATATATATATATATATATATATATATATATATATATATATATATATATATATATATATATATATATATATATATATATATTATATATATATATATATATATATATATATATATATATATATATTATATATATATATATATATATATATTATATATATATATATATATATATATATATATATATATATATATAATATATATTATGATATATAATATATATTATGATATATATTATAATATATATATATATATATATATATATATATATATATATATATATATATATATATAATATATATTATGATATATATTATAATATATATTATGATATATATTATAATATATATATATATATATATATATATATATATATATATATATATATATATATATATTTATGATCGATGTTCCCTTCGGGAATCTTAATTTTAAGATGAATAGGAAAACCAGGGATATACTGAACATCTTGTATCAGAATCTTTACTTTAAAAAACTTAACGTTTTGAATACTTCTCGTATTCATCATCAGATCTAAAAGAAAAAACAGAAATCACAATCAAATAGCTGGTAAACAAAGAACTCATACTGAATATAATTGCCTATCAAAGAAAGGAAAATGCTTAAAAAAACAAAACACTTAAGCGCACTTAAAGTGATCAGAACAAATAAAACTTATTAACTGTCACATATATTAAAACTAATTTAAAATACATTAATCTACAAGATGAAATTAATAACTACAAAAACAAACCATTCCATTAAACTTACATGAAGTGATCAGAAGTGAAACTTGATACCTAACACATAGATACTAAACACTATAACAAATATTTAATCACCTTGATCACTTTAAGTGCGCTTAAGTGTTTTGTTTTTTAACCCTTAAACTGCGCAACGCGCCTGCAGGCTCACGTCTGGTTTGCGCAACGCGCCTCCGGGTATTTGTATTTTTCACGTTCCATTCAAAACTCCCGCGGCTACATGGGGTTCACATCAGCTTCCTCAGGGCTCTTGTAAACAGACGCCATCTTTAAAAAAAATCGTGGTCCACATTCCCGGGTGTGGGAGCCTCAGTAGTGTGTGAGCAACCAAGGCTGGCGCTCGCAGCATGAGCGCACAGCACTGCTGTTCAGCATGTGACCACAGCATCGCCTAATAATGTCAAAATATATATATAACTTGTATTATTTAGCTATGATAGTGTTATATTAGAGCCTGAGTGTGATAATGACTGGGTACAATGTTCAAATATCAGTGATTCAATGCTGTTCACGATGTTCACAGCGCTAGCCACAGCACCACAGCATTATTTCGTTCATCTAGGAATCTTCAAATGATTTTTTAGGTTCGTTTTCAAAATAAACGTGTGGTCAATTATTCATTTACAGGAATTAGTGACCAGGATTGTGATAATAGCAGGAATGTGGTTATAATTAGCATTGTGCGTAGGAGGAAGGAGTGGAATGTGTGTGGAAGGAGGAATTTTGATGAGGGAGGGAGGGCGAGAATTGAGGTAGCCTCATTGTGTGTGTGGCTGCCACTCTTGTTTTGCTCACCATACTAGCTTAGTGGTTCGCTATGGGCAACACATATGTACATGGGTATATATAGTGTGTGTATATAGTGTAAGAACAGCAACAGAAGAATGTTGAGAGGAGCTATTTTGGTGAGGGAGGTGACGTAATCGTAGCGTCGTCTGCTGTGTGATTTTTCATGCAGTGTATGGTGGCCACTGTACTGTTTGGACACAATACTGGCTTACTTGCATAGTTCTGGTAAATAAAACATGTAGATAGGTATATAGAACATGTGTAATAAGAACTATAACAATATGGTGGGAGGAGCAATGTTGGCGAGTAAGATGTTGGAGTGAGGGAGACTGGCTGGGTGTGGCTGCTCTCACTCGAGGTGTTCTGAATGTGTTCATGGCCAAATGCTCCTATTGGCCCATACGAGGCAGCTGCTATTGGCCCATACGAGGCAGCTGCTATTGGCCCATACGAGGCAGCTGCTGTTGGCCCATACGAGGCAGCTGCTGTTGGCCCATACGAGGCAGCTGCTGTTGGCCCATACGAGGCAGCTGCTGTTGGCCCATACGAGGCAGCTGCTGTTGGCCCATACGAGGCAGCTGCTGTTGGCCCATACGAGGCAGCTGCTGTTGGCCCATACGAGGCAGCTGCTGTTGGCCCATACGAGGCAGCTGCTGTTGGCCCATACGAGGCAGCTGCTATTGGCCCATACGAGACAGCTGCTATTGGCCCATACGAGGCAGCTGCTATTGGCCCATACGAGGCAGCTGCTATTGGCCCATACGAGGTAGCTGCTATTGGCCCATACGAGGCAGCTGCTATTGGCCCATACGAGGCAGCTGCTATTGGCCCATACGAAGCAGCTGCTACACGGTGTTCTGAATGTGTTGATAGTGAATGTATATAGTGTGTGACAGTGTATAGTGTGTAAATAGATTGTATATATACACAAATTAGCATGATACATAGTAAATATGTGCTGCATATGTGTACACAAGTTTCATGCACGTAACACAGTGTCTACGGACAGTACGGATGTTGTACTGCGATATTATAGTGTACGTGTTCATTATACATTGGATTGGCACATAAAAACAATGAAAATGTATTTGGAAAGGTGCGCAAAAAATGAACGAAAATATATTCGCGGCAACTCGCGCGCCCCGCCCCGAGCGCCCCACCGCCCCCGAGAGCTCACGGCACGGGCGCACGGGGAATGATGACGTCACGCCCCAACTTCCGGACCCCATAGCAGCCAAAGTAAGTACAATTTCGACTTTTTTTTTACATACCCATACTGAGGGAAGGGTTTTTGACACTTTAAAAAGAAAAAAGAATTTTTTCCAGAGAATTTATTTCCTGCGCACTGCGGGGGTGTCACATTTGGAGGCAACGCAGTTAAGGGGTTAAGCATTTTCCTTTCTTTGATAGGCAATTATATTCAGTATGAGTTCTTTGTTTACCAGCTATTTGATTGTGATTTCTGTTTTTTCTTTTAGATCTGATGATGAATACGAGAAGTATTCGAAACGTTATGTTTTTTAAAGTAAAGATTCTGATACAAGATGTTCAGTATATCCCTGGTTTTCCTATTCATATATATATATATATATATATATATATATATATATATATATATATATATATATATATATATATATATATATATATATAATATATAATATATATATATATATATATATATATATAAACAATATATATATATATATATATATATATATATATATATATATATATATATATATATATATATATATATATATATATATATATATATATATATATAATATGGAAGGGAGTACCACCTGTAGCTGGAAGAAAGGGGACCCATAGCCTCGGAGGAAACCACGCATAACGCATTAGAGGGAATGTTTAGATCCCCTCCAATACAGTTTCTGTGTGCTTTTCTCCTACCACCCCCTTCCTTTTTTATTTTTTGTGCTTTATTATGCATTTGATGGTTACAAGATATACATGGGTTGATACAAAAATAATAATGCAAAAAGGTGCTTAAAGGTTATGGATCTCTTGAAAAACACAACAATGGGAAACATTGATGAATGTCACAGACGGGTTCGATCATTGTTGCAAGTCAAACGCTTCTTCGAATTCCTCTGAAGTTGGACTAGTGCCCAAGACGCAACAGGCATTTCCCCTCTGAATCGCAACACTGAGGCACTGGAACAAGAAACTTTTTGCTCTCTGGTCTTTTGTAGTGCTGATCAATTTGTCCCCCAATTCCTTCAGGAACTTCAATGCACATTTTCCCCACGAACCGAGGGTCTCCGAGCCGATCGGAACAAAGCTGTAGCAGTGTGCTAGACCTCTGTATTTAATAATTTTCTGCGATTCCCTGAAAGAAGCAGCACCACTGCTTTCACGTGTGCTGTAGTGGAGGTAGGTACTGGCCAGTGTGGCAGCGCACGTGTAGTCCCATACCACTTGCTTACCATCCTTCCAAGGTAGCAAGGTGACCCCATCAGGGCGCTTCTGAGGGTCGTTAGGTCTGGATAAGTGTGGTTCTCTTTGTGCCGGGCAGCGGGCTGTGGCGAGGCTCCTCTTGATGATGTCGTTGACTTCTTCATGTCTTGCAATTTTACCCTGTGATTTACGACATACCAGACCATGACGACCATATTGGTCTGCCATCGCAGTTCCGCAGATGCACCTATGTTCGGTGAGGATGGGGGCGGCAAGGCGAAGGGCAACTCCAATGCGGAGAGCGTCATGACTGAGGCGAGTTCCCAGGGCTGCATTGGGCACAGCAAATAAAAAATCCCCAGCGTACATTTCCATACGCATATCCAGGTTTATATTCCCCAATGATCTTTGGCAGGTGGAGTCCGGATTTCTTGGCGTTCACAGTTTCGATCAGTTTGTTGACCTTTGCTTTTAATTCGGCTGTAGTGTCCTTCGTTACCCTTTGGAACTTAGTTTGGTCAGAGAGTATGATGTTCATTTTCGCCAGATATTCGTCTTTTTTAAGAATGACATATATTGGCGACTTGTCACCTCTCCTGACAACTATCTCCTTGTTCTCACGAAGGCTTTTAGCTGCCGCTTTAAGCTCGGGGGACAGTATGGTGCTTCTGTAGTTGCCTCGATTCTTTCCTCCTTCTGCAATAAGTTCTGCTTGTAAGGTATCTTTGGTAGTGACCTTCTTTTGTGTCTCGAGGTCGAATATGTCGTCCAACAGAATTTCCAACTCTACTTTCCGTTGAATATGTTTATATTGGGGAATATAAACCTGGATATGCGTATGGAAATGTCAAGACGCACAAGCCTGGAAACCCACTTCGGCCAATCATTAGCCAGATACCCACACCCACGTACAGACTGGCGAAGCGACTCAACGGCCTGCTGACTCCTTATGTTCCTTGCGCCTTCAGCCTGAAGTCTCCAAAGGAATTTGTGGACTTACTGCGGGGCGCACGGGCCACAGGGATAAGAGCCTCGTTGGACGTAGAATCGCTGTTTACCAACGTACCTGTGGACGAGACAATCGGAATGATAGCCGACAGAGTGTATCGTGATCCAGCCTGTACTCCTCTTGACATGCCAGAAAGTATTCTGAGGAAACTACTCCAAGCTTGTACTAAAGAGGCACCCTTCTTGAGCCCGGATGGGCACATGTATAAGCAAGTAGATGGGGTCGCCATGGGTTCTCCCCTAGGTGTCCTGTTTGCAAACTTCTACATGGGTACCATCGAGCAAAAAGTCTTAGTCGACATGAACTTGAAACCGGCCATATACTGCAGGTATGTTGACGACATTTTTACACAGGTACCTGATGTCAGACATCTGCAGGAGCTGAAGGAGGCATTTGAGCAGAGTTCCGTGCTGCGTTTCACTTACGAGACGGAAAAGGATGGAAAGCTGCCTTTTCTAGATGTAACAGTCATGGAAAAGGGCGGAGGTTTCCACACTGCAGTCTACACAAAGGAAACAAACATAGGAATGTGCCTAAATGCCAACAGCGACTGCCCTGACAGGTACAAGAGGAGTGTTGTTAACGCATACGTCGACCGTGCTCTCAGCCACAGCTCAGAATGGAAGCAAGTCGACGAAGAACTCTGTAGGGTAAGGCAGGTCCTAGTCAATAACGGCTTCTCCAATGGTTTCATCGAAGACATCATAAGAAGGAAAGTGAAAAGCCATGCAACCTCCGAAGAGACAACTAACACAACACCTATACCCCCTATTAGACTATTTTACAGGAACTTCTTTTCCACAGCTCATAAAACAGAGGAAAGGGTCCTGAAAGATATTGTTAATAGAAACGTTATCCCTACAGACAAAAATCAGAGGATACAACTGACGATTTACTATAAAACCAGAAAAACGGCCAGCCTACTCATGAGAAACTCTCCAGACACAAAACAGAACGCTTTAAAAGAGACTAACGTCGTCTATGCCTTCAAATGCCCACTTGGGGACTGTAAGCTCCAAAAAACCCAGTATATAGGCAAGACAACAACATCTCTTTCTAGGCGTTTAACGATGCATAAACAACAGGGCTCCATTAAGGAACATATAATCTCTTCCCATAACCAAACCATCGCCAGAGAAATCCTAGTAAACAACACAGAAATCATCGATAGATACAGCGATAGCAGGCGGCTTGACGTTTGCGAGGCACTACACATCAAGAAGTCAACACCAGCAATCAACAGCCAATTATTGCACAACTATATTCTACCCACCTCAAGACTCCGCTCCAATATAGAAGCATCAAGAAATATGGACCAATAGGCTTTCTACAAACACTTCTATTCAATACCCATTGTTTCTGTTCTGTCTTGTGTTGATACTTTTAATACCCTATTAATATCCCCTAGTGTTCTGTCTTGTGTTAATGCCACATCACCCTTCCCACCTCACTCAAATGTAATGCCACATCACCCTTCCCACCTCACTCAAATGTAGATATAAAATCAGGGAAACGCAAGTTCTAATCAGTTGTGTATTTGTGAAGTCTTTGAAAATGTAATAAGTTTTACGAAACGCGCCCGTGTCGCGTCAGACTAGAAATAAAAATGAATTTTGGAGAAGTGA
>NC_091215.1:16156399-16296399 GCF_040958095.1 Procambarus clarkii
CACATCAAGAAGTCAACACCAGCAATCAACAGCCAATTATTGCACAACTATATTCTACCCACCTCAAGACTCCGCTCCAATATAGAAGCATCAAGAAATATGGACCAATAGGCTTTCTACAAACACTTCTATTCAATATCCATTGTTTCGTGTTCTGTCTTGTGTTGATACTTTTAATACCCTATTAATATCCTCTAATGCCACATCATCCTTCCCACCTTACTCAAATGTAATGCCACATCACCCTTCCCACCTCACTCAAATGTAGATATAAAATCAGGGAAACGCAAGTTCTAATCAGATATATATATATATATATATATATATATATATATATATATAAATATATATATATATAAATATATATATATATATATATATATATATATATATATATATATTTATATATAATATATAATATATATTTATTTGTTTATTTATTTATATATTTTAAGGGTACCACCTCTGGTGCAATTGCAGGGACCCACATCCTCGAAGAAGAAAACAAAGAGCATTCAGAGAAGATCTTGTGGATTCTCACTGAATACTTTATTCTTTTCTTCTCCTACCACCCCTATTATTTTTTTGTATGTTTTGTTTTATTTTATTGCAATGCTACAGTTTACAGAGAACACACACACACACACGCAAATATATAACAATTAAACAATCAGCGTTCGAAGACCTCGTCCAGCTCCTTGGAGGTTGGGTGCGTACCCAGGATACAGCACGCATTTCTCCTCTGAACTGCAACACTGAGGCGCTGGAACAGGAAACTGGCTGCTCGTGGGTCTCTAGTTTTCCCAAGGAGTTTATATATATATATATATATATGCGAACAAGCCTGAATGGTCCCCAGGACAATATGCAACTGAAAACTCACACCCCAGAAGTGACTCGAACCCATACTCCCAGGAGCAACGCAACTGGTATGTACAAGACGCCTTAATCCACTTGACCATCACGACCGGACATAATGAGGTGATAGCCGAGGCTATTTGAACCACCCCACCGCCGGCACTCGGATAGTAATCTTGGGCATAGCATTTTACCAAATCACCTCATTCTTTGGGACACACGTGAGGAACACAAATGCGAACAAGCCTGAATGGTTCCCAGGACAATATGCAACTGAAAACTCACACCCCAGAAGTGACTCGAACCCATACTCCCAGGAGCAACGCAACTGGTATGTACAAGACGCCTTAATCCACTTGACCATCACGACCGGACATAATGAGGTGATAGCCGAGGCTATTTGAACCACCCCACCGCCGGCACTCGGATAGTAATCTTGGGCATAGCATTTTACCAAATCACCTCATTCTTTGGGGCACACGTGAGGAACACAAATGCGAACAAGCCTGAATGGTCCCCAGGACAATATGCAACTGAAAACTCACACCCCAGAAGTGACTCGAACCCATACTCCCAGGAGCAACGCAACTGGTATGTACAAGACGCCTTAATCCACTTGACCATCACGACCGGACATAATGAGGTGATAGCCGAGGCTATTTGAACCACCCCACCGCCGGCACTCGGATAGTAATCTTGGGCATAGCATTTTACCAAATCACCTCATTCTTTGGGGCACACGTGAGGAACACAAATGCGAACAAGCCTGAATGGTCCCCAGGACAATATGCAACTGAAAACTCACACCCCAGAAGTGACTCGAACCCATACTCCCAGGAGCAACGCAACTGGTATGTACAAGACGCCTTAATCCACTTGGCTTGTTCGCATTTGTGTTCCTCACGTGTGCCCCAAAGAATGAGGTGATTTGGTAAAATGCTATGCCCAAGATTACTATCCGAGTGCCGGCGGTGGGGTGGTTCAAATAGCCTCGGCTATCACCTCATTATGTCCGGTCGTGATGGTCAAGTGGATTAAGGCGTCTTGTGCATACCAGTTGCGTTGCTCCATCCTCCTCAGGTCGTTCAGCTTTTCTTCGAGGACTACCTCAATGGCGCTCGAGCCCAGAGGTGCCCCTAGCAGCACACTGTCGGTGGGAGCGATCACTTGGGCTTCTGGCAATATAGTTCGCACTGCATCTATGGTTGGTTGGCTAGATGAGATGATTTCACACTTTAATGGGTTTAGGGTGAGTCCTAACTCCTCTCCCTTAGATTTCACCAGCTGTAGATCTTCTAGCAGGGACTCCTGTGTCCCTGCCAGGGTGCCATCGTCCAGGAACCAGATGTTGAGTTCGCTGGTCAACCTGCTTGTGACCTCTTTAACAGCCATGCAAAAAAGAAAAGGGGCAAGTGGGTCTCCCTGCTGGACACCTTCTGCAGAAACAACTTCATGTTCCCCAAACAGCAGCGTCGATTCCCTACTGTACCCTGCTGAGACGAAGGGGAGTAGAGAAGGAAATCTTGTTTGAACTGCTTCCAGTACCACATCCCTTTTTACCTGGTTGAAGGCATTTTTAAAGTCTAATTTAATTATTGCCTTATTTTCTGGGAGGTGCTTGATATAGGCTCGTGCTGCATGAGCTGCTGCTTCACAGCCATGGGGGACACCAAAACCTAGTTGATGGGGTCGAAGCATCGTCGCAGCGTCTATGCTAATTTTTCTGACAGCTGCCCTAGCAACAAGGCGCCGAAGTGTGTTACCCACGGCAATGGGTCTGACTCCACCATCTTTCTTCTTGAGGGCACAAAGGGATGCTCCAAAGAAAAAGGGTTTAATTGTATCTGGGATCAACCCAGAGAGGCAGTCGTTGACAAACTTCGTGACCTCTGACAATAGTGTCTCGGCAACTTCTCCGAGAACTGGGTTTACCATCTCCTTGAGGTGCTGAGGTCTTACTCCAGTGTATCCCCCTGCCGAGCCTGGCGGAAATGACATGATGGCTTTGTATACCTCTGACGCTTGGAGGAATAGAGGTCCCATGTCTGGGACATTTGTGTCCTGAGCAGTGGGTTCCCATGGTACTCTAGGAGGATGCTTCTCTCTCAGCGAGTTGGCGGTAGCGGTATTTCTAGGAGCGATTGTGTCTTCGCTGGTAAGTAACCTAATTGCCCCTACTGTGTTGCCCTCTTCAATTTTTTTGGTCACTTGTGTTCCTAGTTTAAAATTGTCATTGGAACTTTTGGGTCTGCCACGACGGTTTTTGCGTTGAGGAGGGATGGGGATCAAGTTGTCAGCTCTGGGGAAATTATTTATTGCCCTAGTGACTGATGAGGCTAGTGACTTGCCTCCTCTTGCAGGTACGCCTAAGCAAATATTGCCAAACAGGAGCAAATTATGCCATGCTTTGAGGGTGGCTGCAGCATTAAGATTTTCAGACCGTTCATTTACTTTCCTTAAAAGGTCTGTATATTTCCCTGCTGCAAATGGGCCCGCTGCTTTAGAAATGTGGGGAAGAGTTCTGGTGGTGGATGCTTTGATGGCCCCCAGGAGGTCATCTGATGACATGAAGTTTGCTGGGATGTGTGGGGGTGCCGGGGGGACCTGTGGGGCTTCTCTCTCTACAGGTTCCGTCCATGAACCCTCACAGCCGTTGTGTTGACGTAGGGTTCCATCGTTTCTAAGGCTGTGTGATTCGTCACACACCCGACACGTTCCTCTGAGTCTGGGTCCTCTGGTTGCACGTCTGGGTGCACTGTTCCCAGGACCCTGTTCTTGGCTGAGGGGTTCCTGGTTAGTTGGTGGAATCCCCTCCATCCCCCGGGCGGCCGGCGTGGGAGGGATGACAGGAGAGGTGGCGGCAGGGGTGGACAAGGGTGGTGGCAGGAGAGGTGGCTAGCTGTCCCTTACACTCACCACTCCTATGAGTACTTGTGTCTCCCTCCCTTTTGGGAGGAACCTGAATGCCTGCTGTGACCTGTGCCATATCTGGGTGCATGGAGGGTAGCACATCCCTGCCACAAGCACTGTGTGGGCGGTGAATAGGTGGGTGGGGGACACCCAGGCGCAGGGTGGGCTGGGTGGTGGGATGGCAGGAGGTACTGTGGTGCGGTCAGGCCGGCGGGCGGGGAGGAGGTGGGGGTTGACCGGGCCTCGCTCAGCTTGAGGGGGGGTCTGGGTGACACTTAAACACTGGTATAATTTTCTTGTATATCACTGCACAATGGTGAATGAATCATACACTTGTAATCCGACACACTGTGAGCTCTATTAGCTCTGACCATGATTGCTGATTTATATTTTAATTTTTCTTTCCCAAACGTATTTCTATAAACACTGGGTGGCACATGGGTGACCCTCCCCCTCGCCCGACCGAACAACAACACCCCCTCCTCCCCCACACCTTAGCCTGGGAGGCCTAGAGGGCGCCAGCGTGGCCCTCACTGCCGTTGTATTCCATACACTGCACACCCACCTGTTTGATCCGTTTTTGTTGAGATGGTCCACTCTAGGCACCTTCCGCCACTCCTGCACCTTCCCAGGACATTCACATATATATTATATATATATATATATATATATATATATATATATATATATATATATATATATATATATATAATATATATATATATATATATATATATATATATATATATATATATATATATAATATATATATATATATAATATATATATATATATATATATATATATATATATATATATATATATATATATATATATATTGTGACGGTAACGCGTTGGTGTTCGGCTGTTTAAGGCTAGGGGTATGGCCTCGTCACATAGTTATAAAAAAAAATAGAAAAACTGGAACTTCGTCTGTGGTAAGGTAAGGAGAAGACACACAAAACACAAGTAAACTTTAACAATGAAATTTTAATTACGTTAAATAAATCAAAACATGAAAAAATGGACAAACAAATTTGTATAATAAAATCAATCAATCAAAATAATAAGAACACTTAAATGACACAATGAAAAGTTACGTTAAGGCAAAATAACAAGAAGTGCAACACAAAATAAAGAGAAGGTGCTGGAATATTGGCTTTAAGCTACCACCTCTCTCAGTACACGCTAACGTCTAGCCGGGAGGAGTGGTAACCATGAAAGCACTGAACATTCTGAGGTCTGAGGTCGTGGCGACCCCAGACATCAAGTAGTATGGGGGGGCGAGTGCAGTTGCAGCCAGACCGGCGACCAATCAGCGGAGCCGGTAGCGATCAACAGGTAGTTTGGCGGTTTGAGTCTGAACAGGTGTCTCTGGCTGCAACGTTTTGCGCTCTGGCAAACCTTGCTGGTGTTGTTGTCGTTGTTGGACATTTCTTCCATAGTAGTTTTATATAATTTCAGCGACGTAATTGTGGAGGGAAGAGCAGGCTCAATCTCTTGAAGGAGATTATCGTCACAACTCTCCCCCGAAGCCTGCGGTTCTGGAAGAAGTACGTCGTTATGTGGTGGAGTAATGGATGGAGTTGCTTCTACTTCATAAACTCTGGAGAGATCATGGGCTAAGATGTTGTCAGACTCTTGGTATAGCGTGTCTCCAGGTTGAATTTCTGCAGTTAGCAAGCCCATAGTAGAAGACGTTGAGATGAGAAGTGGGCGTGCTGCAGGAGGTGTAGGGTGGTGTGGTCCGTATTGATGGTGGACCGAGCACTTTTCAGGTGTGGAGTGAAGTGCTGAAGCTTCAGGATGAGGAAGAGTAGCTCCTTGCCAATTGTTCCGTAGATCCTTGTAGCAGTAGTCGCTGACAGGTGTATTCTTCTCGCCTCGTTGCTGCATCACGACACCACCAACGTCGGTACCATTGGCGTCGACATGGAGGATGAAGGGCTTATCTGACGAGGTGAGAGTGGAATTAGAAGAGGGCAAAGGAGCACGATTATTATCCTGAAAGCATTTGGGAAGATCATTAAGGATTTCGGAATTAGAAAGCGCTGACTCCTTGTCAGTGCTTTCGGGAGGAGAAGCTGGGATGGTCTCACTGTGGATGTAGGGTTCTGTGAAGGTGGAATAGTTAGTTAGGACAGTGGGAGGAGTACCATTATATTGCTTCAGGAGGTTGACGTGGCACAGCTGGGTCTTCCGCCGCCTATCTGGAGTCTCTATCACGTAGTTGTTATTATTCCTGCACTCTTTGACACAGTAGGGTCCTGAAAACCTGTTTTGTAAGGGTGAACCTGGGATAGGGAAATAGGCAAGGACGAAGTCTCCCGGCTTAAATTTTCGTACTTTGCTGGTCTGGTCGTAATGAGTCTTCATTCTCTCCTGGGCTTTCAATAGATTATCATGGGCAAAACGGTGGACTCTCTCTAGAATGTGTTGAAGGTTTTGAAGAAACTGGGGCACATTCTGATGCTCACTGAAGGTGGCATCTCTGAGAGAGTCTTTGAAAGCCTTAAGGGGAGTACGGCACTTACGGCCGTAGAGCATCTCATAAGGAGATACTCCTAGGGACTCATTGGGGAGACTTCTGAAAATACACATTATAAGGTCAATCTGCTTATCCCAATCCTTCGAGGTTTCACTACAAAACTTTTTCAAGAGTGCTTTGATGGTCTGATGACTACGTTCAAGAGAACCCTGTGAAGCAGGATGATAGGGGCTGGACAATACCTGTTTGATGTTGAACTCCTCCAGTGTCCTTTTGAAGAGATCACTGGTGAAGTTGGTACCACAGTCACTTTGAATCTCCCTGGGAAATCCGTATTGAGTGAAGATCTTCAATAGATGTTTTATAACCGTAGCAGCCGTGATGTTCTTCACTGGAACTGCTATGGGAAATCTGGTGGTAGGACACAGGATGGTTAGGATGTAGGCGTTACCTGAACTGGTCCGAGGTAAAGGACCAACACAGTCTATTATGAGTCTGTGGAAAGGTTCCGCAGGCACCTGTATGGGAATCAGTGGTGCTCTGGGAATGGAGACGTTCGGTTTGCCTGCCATCTGACATGTATGACACTGTTTTACGTACTGTTTGACGTTATTTACCATACCTGGCCAGTAGTAGTCTTGACGAATCCCATGGTAAGTCTTGTTGAAGCCGTAGTGGGAGAATGCTCCGTGGGCCAGGTGTAGAATAGTGGGCCGCAGGCTGGTGGGAATCACAAGTTGTTCGATGTTGGCCCAATCGTCCTCCTCCTTCAGTTTACTGGGTCTATATCTGCGGTAGAGCAAGTCGTTCTCTAGGAAGAACCCAGGAATACTGTCGGGTTGAGTCTCGGCCTGGAAAAACAATGGTGTTAAAGTAAGATCTTCCCTCTGCAACTTACGGAACTCCAACTTGGTCAGATGCGGGGGTAGTTTCTGAGGGTCTTGAGGGACAGCGGTAGCAGTAGAGTCAGCTGGCTGTGGACGTGCGGCTTGTGCACGGGTGGTCACGAGAACCGGAGGAGAAACTTCATCACTCTCTTGAACCTCTGCTGGAACATACTCTAGAATAGGGTTTATTGGCACAGAGTTACACACCTGGGGTTTGTCCATGACGATCAGGTTGGTCGGTTGCAGGTCTTCTGCCAAGTCGTTGCCTAGGAGAAGTTGCACTCCAGGCATGGGAAAAGGCTTTTCCCTGACGGCGACTTGGACTTCCCCGTTCACGTAGGGACAATCCAGGTGGACTCTGGCGAGAGGGTATGGAGTGGTAGCAGTGAGGTCAGTGATGAAGACGGTTTCTCCGGTGTAGACGATGTTGGGCACAGCCGACTTCAAGATGATCGATTGTAGAGCCGCTGTGTCCCTCAAGATCTTCAATTTGAAACGTCCCTCCGGATTTGAACCGTTGGCAGAGACAGTTCCAGTATACAGGTGGTTACTGAAAAGAGAAAGATCATTAACATCAACACCAACATTCATCACAGGCTTACCGGACTTAGGAGGAGTTGGTTTGGGTCTTTGTTGGTCAGTGGTTCCCTTGTATTGAGACTTACCACACTTGTCTATGGTATGTCCATAGAGTCTACAATACTTGCAGTACAGTTGTGAACCAGCTTGATCGGGGCTCACCTTCTCGTAACTGTACCACGACTTCTTACTGGAGGATGGTTCGGGTGTCAGCCGGTGGATGAGGCTGTAAGTGTCAGCCGACTTAGCACACTTCAGGTAGTCGGTTTCTTCTTTATCTGCTAAGTAGAGGCGGACAGGAGGAGGCACACGTCTCAAGAATTCTTCAACAAGCATCAGGTTGACGAGTTCTGTAAAAGTAGAGACATGTGCTGCTTCCAGCCATTTCATGAAATACCTCCGTTTCGTGTTAGCAAACTCGAGGAAGGTAGTGGTACTTGCCTTCAGGTGGTCACGGAATTTCCTTCTATAACTTTCAGTAGAGAGGAGGTAGGCGTCCAACACTGCTTGTTTCAGAGTGTGGTAGTCATTCTCAGACGCCAAAGTACTGAGTGTGACTGCAGCTCTACCTGTAAGATGGACTCTGAGAAGTGTGGCCCATTGGTCGACAGGCCAACTGAGTTGATTAGCAAGGGTTTCAAAGGTGGTAAAGAACACATCAACTTCTGCTTCTACAAAGGATGGCATTAACTTACTTGCATGTGATATATTAAAACTGACGGGAAGATTGGCAGTAGCTTGCTGGCGTTGAGTGAAGTGGGAAGTTTCCAAGGCGATTTCGCGTTGACGACACTCTAGAGCCAGAGTCGCTTGTTGCTTGTCATGTTCGCGTTGCATCTCCAACTCGCGTTGTTTGGTTTCAAGCCGTACGCGTTCCCGCTCCTGGAGTGTTTCAAGCTGTACTCGTTCCCGCTCCTGGAGTAAGGCAATCTCACGTTCTTGTTCGTCCCTCCGTATGGCAGCTGTTCGTTCTTCAATTTTGGCCAGCTCTAGTTTGATTTTCAGCGTTGCCAAATCAGTTTTTTCTGCAATATAGTAAGTTTCATGAGTTTCAGAGTCTATCTTACCTTGCTCTAAATAGTAATCCAGCAACAGGTTGTGTAGGTCATTTTTGTTGGCTTGGTAGGGAACTTCTAGTTGATACTCATGTGCAAGAGTTTGTAATTCAGTCCTCTTGGCACGACTTAAAGTCCCTATTTCACCTGCTGGATTTGTACGGAAAGCTTGGAGACGAAACATGGTGAAATTAGCAAATAAAGGTACACGAATATTCAATAGTGAATGTCAGAAACAGGACAACGTGGCAACTGGTACCTATCCTGTGAGATCTTTAACAATTAAAGTTAAGTAAAAGATGTTAAATGATTAAATTAAATCAAGGGCGCAGGAAATCTTGTACCCGGTACTCATGTAAGAGGATAAGGGCAAGAAAATCCTACTAACAAATGAAACAGAGTTTCGAAAACAAATGAAACAGTAAATTGTCTCAAAAGTAAAATTGGTAGTCCAAGGATGTAGGCATACCTTGCCACGTCTCTATAGGACATAAAGCAAGTTTTTCCTACTGAATTTAATATGATACTTACAGAATTAGCGAACTTTTGTGCTCTGAAAAGTAAGCTAATTCCCTAACGTTGTATGTATCATCATCTCTGACTGACGTGTAGGGGTGCGAGGTGTCAACTGGTGACGAGAACTGCTGCCGAGGTCCCAATTCAGCAACTAAAGTTCGAGCTAGAGGAACTATGGCCCTCTTTGTCCTCCTACAGTCAGATTGCAGAAGATTGGGTACTCTTGACCCGGGGCAGACCACAGTACCAGGGTACCAATATGATGATCTGTCAAAATGAGAAATATTCAAGGGACAAAGATGGTAAACACGAGTAATAACACGGAGGGAGAGATGACCAATTAAGAGTATGACTGCGGCCTACAGTCACCACGTAATCCAAAGTTGTCTCACCTTCACCATATGTTACTCTCGTAATGCACAATACACCGCACCTTATAAAAAATGAAATTGAATATGAAAAATAGTAAAGCTACGTTAACAAAGTTAAATACGCTTACCATAAATTACCACTTGGCACCAGTACCTGAGTGAAGCTCCTAGGACAGGCCCCCATATAACTTGTGACGGTAACGCGTTGGTGTTCGGCTGTTTAAGGCTAGGGGTATGGCCTCGTCACATAGTTATAAAAAAAAATAGAAAAACTGGAACTTCGTCTGTGGTAAGGTAAGGAGAAGACACACAAAACACAAGTAAACTTTAACAATGAAATTTTAATTACGTTAAATAAATCAAAACATGAAAAAATGGACAAACAAATTTGTATAATAAAATCAATCAATCAAAATAATAAGAACACTTAAATGACACAATGAAAAGTTACGTTAAGGCAAAATAACAAGAAGTGCAACACAAAATAAAGAGAAGGTGCTGGAATATTGGCTTTAAGCTACCACCTCTCTCAGTACACGCTAACGTCTAGCCGGGAGGAGTGGTAACCACGAAAGCACTGAACATTCTGAGGTCTGAGGTCGTGGCGACCCCAGACATCAAGTAGTATGGGGGGGCGAGTGCAGTTGCAGCCAGACCGGCGACCAATCAGCGGAGCCGGTAGCGATCAACAGGTAGTTTGGCGGTTTGAGTCTGAACAGGTGTCTCTGGCTGCAACGTTTTGCGCTCTGGCAAACCTTGCTGGTGTTGTTGTCGTTGTTGGACATTTCTTCCATAGTAGTTTTATATAATTTCAGCGACGTAATTGTGGAGGGAAGAGCAGGCTCAATCTCTTGAAGGAGATTATCGTCACAATATATATATATATATATATATATATATATATATATATATATATATATTTATATATATATATATTTATATATATATATATGTGAATGTCCTGGGAAGGTGCAGGAGTGGCGGAAGGTGCCTAGAGTGGACCATCTCAACAAAAACGGATCAAACAGGTGGGTGTGCAGTGTGTGTGTGTATATATATATATATATATATATATATATATATATATATATATATATATATATATATATATATATATATATATATATATATATTTATATATATATATATATATATATATATATATATATATATATATATATATTTATATATATTTATATATATATATTTATATATATATTTATATATATATATATATATATATATATATATATATATATATATATATATATATATATATATATATATATATATATTATTAAATATGACCGAAAAAGTAAGATTAATAATTCTAACACGAATTTTCTCGGTCTTTCTTACGTTTCTTTTCACTGTTGATGATAATTCAAAAATCAATTCTCCAAAATTCATTTTTATTTCTAGTCTGACGCGACACTTGAGCGCGTTTCATAAAACTTATTACAATTTCAAAGACTTTAGTTTACACACACACACACACACAACTTTAACTGAATAGAGCTTAAACATCTTCGAGTTTTTATACCTACATTTGGGTGAAGTGACATGATACAATAGTTTTGGATGAGGTGAAAATAAACTTTTAACACAAGACAGGACACGAAACAATGGATATTTAAGGTAGGTAACTACAGAAGGCCTATTTTTATTGGCCCATATTTCTTGATGCTTCTATATTGGAGCGGAGTCGTGAAGTGGGTAGAATATAGTTGTGCATTAATTGGCTGTTGATTGCTGGTGTTGACTTCTTGATGTGTAGTGCCTCGCAGACGTCAAGCCGCCTGCTATCGCTGTATCTATCGATGATTTCTGTGTTGTTTGCTACTCGTCTGCTGAGTTCTCGGAGTTAGGCTCTCTTGGCGGTTCATGTTCAGGAGGTGTCAAACGGCCTGTCTTGGTTCATTCCCCTTTCCACGGAATTGACGGTCGACACCGACTCATTCACTTGGCTCTGCCGGATGTTCGGGGCCCCAGAGGTGGACCTATTCGCATCGGCGTGGTTGAGGCATCTTCCAGTTTACGTGGCACCCTTCCTAGACTGCGAGGCCATCGGGGTCGATGCTTTTCAGCTTGACTGGTCGAGGCGGAGTTACCTGTACCTCTTTCCTCCGGTCTGGTTGTTGCTCTGGATCCTGGCTCGGTTGGAGACGTGCCAAGGGAGAGTAGTCCTGTTGGCTCCTTGGTGGCCGCGCCAGCCATGGTTTCAGGCGCTTCTTGCTCGATGTTCGAACCCGAGGGTCTTCCCGCAGTTCTGCCTCTTTCAGCAGATTGGTCCGATCCGTTACGTGGCTAGTTCAATCTTCTCCACTCTTCGCATCTGGTCTTTTTGACGCGGGTGTATCACCACTTGTATGGTGATCAGGTGGCTTAGTTGATGGTGTCCCACCTGTGAGTTTCATCTAGACGGCAGTATGAAATTTCCTAGTGGTCCTTTCGGTAATTTTTGTCTCTTCATAGGTTGTTTTGTCCTTTCTCTCATAGCTGTTTGAGGACTGTCATATTGTGCCAAACAGTCGCCTCATTTCGTGCGGTGCTGGCGGAGCCACTGCAGCTTGCTTTCGGGGTGGATGTCACTTCTGCTCCGTTCTGCAAGCTTTCTCGGCGTTGTTTCACCTCCAGCCTGCTCATGCCTGAGCCGTTCTGGTTGTTGGACCGGGTGCTCTCTTTTCCCTTCTCCTCGGTTTGCAGTGGCCCCCTCGGTTTAGGACTGTTTTTCTAAGGCTCTTTTTTTTCTTGTCGGCATTGGCCTCTGGGGGTCGGGTCGGGGAGCTTCATGCTCTCCTCCAGTGCAGGGGTTTCTGCTCTTTCGGTCCTGGTGGTCATTTCGTTTGTTTGCAGCTTTCTCCTTCTTTTCTGGTGAAGAATCAGTCTGCTGCTTTCCGAAGGGGTCCTTGGGTTGTTGGTGCTTGGTTGGTTTGGCCGGGGGTGCATCATGTTTTGTGTCAGTTGCGACCGGTATCTGTGCGCCACGGCTTCCATGGCAGGGGACACACTTTGGGTGGACGCGGTTTCCCTTCTTCCCTGTTCCAAGGCGCGGTTCTTCCAGGTCATCCGCAGGCATATTTGGTCCAGCCAGCCTGCGGTGTATTCCCGTGCCCACGGCGTTCGTAAGTTCGTGGCTTTGGCTGCTGTTTTGGGGAATATGTCCTTGGCTGACATTCGGGTACGGGGCTTTTGGAGGTCGAACAGGTTCTGGGGAGCCTCCAGGTCTCACCCAGAAAATAGCGTTTCATTACATTCAACGCTGGTTTTAACACTATCGTGCCCCGGGAATGGTCGCTGCCTTTGCCCTTACACTGCTCAGGGGTCCTTGGGACATTTACACCCCTGTGCGCAAGAAAAAAAAAATTCAAAATTTTTTTTTCGTCTTCTAAACATGTTAATTTCTGTCCCCTGAGCACGGAAAAAAATAAAAAAAAATCGTAGGCGACATATTTTGGGGGCAATTGACCGAGGAAGTCTGGCAAAAAGTGGGCGTTGACAGAGCAGTCATCAGACCTGGTCAGCGTCACCCGCGCTGACAGATGGGAGTTGCCACAAAGATATTATTACCTAATTGTTTCAATGTCTCCAATTGATTTTTTTTTAGTTTTTTTGCAGTAATATTATTCAATAGTGTGTATTGTAATATATTTATATAATAAAAGTGGTGAATAATCGTTATACTCAAAAGTATGATGTGTATATTAGTGATTCAATTATTATGTTTATAAAACAATAAACAAATAGTTTTGCTGCTATTACACACTATACACAGGTTATATATAAGTATCTGCATGTTTTGGTCACCATAACGAACCACTAAGTTGGTATTGAGAGTCGAAAAGCAACGAAGAGTTACCGCCACACACCAGCCAGCCACTCGCTGCCACTCCCTCAACACACGCACTAAACTTTCTTCCCCAACAATACCATTTGTGGTGTTATTACACTATATGCAGACGTTATATATAAGTATGTATATATTTTGTTCACAACTGTACAGCTAAGCTGATATAGTTAGTTCAGGCACTAAGAGTCGTCGCTATACACACAGCCAGCTGGCGGCTCCCTCACTCTTTCAAGGTCACACGCACTAAACTTTCTCCCCCAACAATACCTTTTGCAGTGTTATTACCCTATATACACATATTATATATAAATATCTACATGTTTTATGCACCGTAACTGTACACCTAAGCTTGTAGTGCGCCCAAAGAGCATAGTGGCCACCCTCTAAACAGCTAGACAAATCGTGCAGACGACGTCACCTCCGTCACCCATATGACTCCTCCCAGCATAATCCTTTTGCTGTTATTACACTAATACACACATTATATATATGTATCTACATTTGTGTTCACCATAGAGAACCACTGACCTGGTATGGTGAATGCAAACAATAACAGGTAGCCACACAGTCAGTAAACGATGCTGTCTCCCTCCATCTCTCAGCATCACTCCTCCCACAGCGCTAATTATTACAACAATCCTGCTATTATCATAACCCTGGTTATTTATATCACAGTCATGGGTCATCTGTAATATTGTCATCGCTAAATAATAACAATTATATATTTATTTTGACATTTTTCGGCGATGCTGTGGTCACAAGCTGAACAGCAATGCTGTTCGCTCATGCTGCGTGCCCCGGCCTTGGTTGCTCCAACAGTACTGTGGCTCTCACACCTGAGAATATTGCCCACGATTTTTTTTTAAAATGGCATCTGTTTACAAGAGCCCTGAGGAAGCTACTGTGAACCCCGTGTAGCTGCGGGCCATTTGAATTAGGCCTGGCACCCTGTGGCGCATATATACGCCATGCGCAGTTTAAGGGTTAGAGGTTACGCGCCTGACGTGCGGGCAAGCACGTGACGACACTGAAATGTGTGGACTCGTTTCAGTTTTCTCGCCTCTTGCTACGTCATTCGTTTTGGTATCATTGTGTTCGCAATTAAATTCCCTACAGGTGTATATGCATATAATGTACAAAAGCCCGGCATGCCTAAAGTTACCCATAAACAAGCACCAATTGGCACACTGCAACCTATTGTGTATACTCGTTCATTTTGATAACATCAATTTTCGTGTTGTCTTTCATTTTGGTATCAAATTGTTCACAATAAAAAGGTGCGTATTTTAACCCTTAACCCTCAAACCGCGCATATCATATATAAATGATATCAGTGACAAAACCGAAAACGCGCACATCATTTATATATGATTTCGTGTCTAGCGCTATAATTTAAACGCCCCGCCTGGGATAGGGGCAGCTATAGTACAGCCACGACCGATAGTTGCCAGATGCCACCTAGAAAAAAATCCAGGCCAACATTCTTGGGTGTTACAGCGTCAGTATTGAGCAAGCCACCAAGGCTGGCGCATGCAGCACGAGCTCACAGCACCGCTGTTCAGCTTGTGACCACAGCATCGCCTACAAATACCATAATATAAATGATACTGCTATTATTTAGCAGTGATAGTATTACTGAAGCCCCCTGACTGTGATAAAACTGGCCAGGATTCTGATAATAGCAGGATTGTGGTGATATTTAGCGCTGTGCTCCATGGAGGGAGGAGTAAGGCTGTGGGAGGGAGGGTTGTGGCATCGTCTTCTGACTGTGTGTGGCCACCATTTATTGACTGCACTCACCATACCAGCTTAGTGGTTCGATATGGTGAACACAAATGTAGATACTTATATATAACGTGTGTATAGTGTGAGATAACAGCGAGAGGAGTAGGTTGGAAGCCGCCATTTTGGTGAGGGAGGAGCGTCGTCTGCATGACTTGGCATGGTGTTTACTGATGGCCACTATGGTCTTTGGGCACCATACCAGCGTATTTGTTCAGGTATAGTGAATAAAACAGGTAGATACTTATATATAATGTGTGTATATAGCGTAATAACACCACAGACAATATTGTTGGATGACAAATATTAGTGCGTCTGGCCTTGAGGGCGGCCGCCGATCAGCTGACTGTGTGAGTAGCTACGTCTTATGGCCTTTACTCACCATACAAGCTTAGATGTACAGTTATGGTGAACAAAACATGTAAATACGTATATATAACGTCTGTGTATAGTGAATAAATACAAAAGAGTATTGTGGGAGGTGAATGAGGGTGAGTGAGGTGGTGTTGAGGGAGGGAGTGGCAGTGAGTGGCTCGCTGGTGTTTGGCGGTCACTCCTTGTTGCTTTTTGACTTACAAGACCAACTTAGTAGTTCGTTATGGTGTACAAAACATGCAAATACTTATATATAACCTGTGTATATAGTGTAACAACAGCAAAACTATTTGTTTATTGTTTTATGAACATAATAATTGAATCACTAATATGCACACCATAATTTTGAGTAGTGATGGTTCACACATTTTATAATATAAATATAACACAATTCACTGTATGGAATAATATTACTGCAAAAAAACTAAGAAAAAATCAATCAGAGACATTTAAATAATTAGGTAATAATATATTTGTGGCAACTGCCGTCTGACAGCTCGGGCGGAGTAGACTTCGTCTGGCGAAGGCTCTGCCAACGCCCCTTTTTTGCCACACTTCCCTACCCTATTGCGGCTAAAATATGCCACCTACGATTTTTTTGTTATTTTTTCCGTGATCAGGGAACAAAAATGAACACTTCTATAAGACGAAAGAATTTTTTGGAATTTTTTTTTTTTTTTGCGCCTGTGGGTGTGAATTCCATTTGGGCCCCTAGCGGTTTGAGGGTTAAAGTGCGCATCCCGTCATATAACGTATTGGACGTTGTTTCAGTCAACTGCGCATCACGTCATATGATGTGTTGGAGTACTACGCAAGATTTAAACGGCCCGCGGATACACGGGGTTCACCACACCTTCATCAGGGCTCTTGTAAACAGACACCATTTTTTTAAAAAATCGTGGGCCAAACTTCTGGGTGTTATTGGCCTCAGTATTGAGTGAGCAACCAAGCCTGAGGACCAAGCTTTAAGGACCTCGTATCCTGGTGGATAGCGCGCAGGATTCGTAATTCTGTGGCGCGGGTTCGATTCCCGCACGAGGCAGAAACAAATGGGCAAAGTTTCTTTCACCCTGAATGCCCCTGTTACCTAGCAGTAAATAGGTACCTGGGAGTTAGTCAGCTGTCACGGGCTGCTTCCTGGGGGTGGAGGCCTGGTCGAGGACTGGGCCATGGGGACACTAAAGCCCCGAAATCATCTCAAGATAACCTCAAGATAACCTGACGCACGCAGCATGAGCTAACAGCACTGCTGTTCAGCTTGTGACCACAGCATCGCCTAAAAATGCCAAAATATACTTGTTCATGCTATTATGTAGCGATGATATTATTACAGAAGACCCCTGACTGTGATAAAACTGACCAGGGTTCTGATAAAAGCAGGATTGTGGTGATATTTAGCGCTGTGCGCCATGGAGGGAGGAGTAATGCTGTGGGAGGGAGGGTGGTGGCGATGTCTTCTGACTGTGTGGCCACCTTTTATTGACTGCACTCAGCATACCAGCTTAGTGGTTCGCTATGGTGAACACAAATGTAGATACTTATATATAACGTGTGTATAGAGGGTATAAACAGCAAGAGAAGGTTTGGAGCCGCCATTTTGGTGAGGGCGGTGGCGTCGTCTGCACGACGCCACCGTGCAGACGACGGTGTTGTTTACTGGTTACCACGATAGTCTTTGGGTACCATACCAGTTTATTTGTACAAGTATGGTGAATAAAACAGGTAGATATTTATATATAATGTGTGTATACAGCGTAATAACACCACACAGTATTGTTGGAGGAGAAATATTAGTGCGTCTGGCCTTGAGGGCGGCAGCTATCAGCTGACTGTGCGAGGTCCTACGTCTTTGTGCCTTTACTCACCATACAAGCTTAGATGTACAGTTATGGTGAACAAAACATGTAAATATTTATATATAACGTCTGTATATAAGATATATAGCGTAATAACACCACACAGTATTGTTGGAGGAGAAATATTAGTGTGTCTGGCCTTGAGGGCGGTAGCCATCAACTGACTGTGAGAGGTCCTCCGTCTTTGTGCCTTTACTCCCCATACAAGCTTAGATGTACAGTTATGGTGAATAAAACATGTAGATATTTATATATAATGTCTGTATATAGTGAATTATAGCAAAAACAGTATTGTGGTAAGAAAATGTGGGTGAGTCAGATGACTGGAGGGAGGGCGGGAGTGGCTGGCTGGTACACGACGGTCACATCTCGTTACTTTTTTACTCATAATAGCTACTTAGTGGTTCGTTATAGTGAACAAAACATGCAGATACTTGTATATAACCTGTGCTTATAGTGTAATAACCGACAAAGTATTTGTTCACTGATTGATGAACATAATTGAATCAACAATATGCACACCATATTTTTGAGTACAGCAATGATTCACTCATTTTATTATATAAATATATCAAACTACACACTATTGAATAATATTACAGCAAAATAAGTATGAAAAATCAATCGGAGACATTGAAATAATTAAGTAATTATTTCTTTGTGGCAACTCCGGCCTGACAGCTGGCGAGCAACAGACCGCCTGGGATGCACGCTGAGTCAGCGCCTATAATTTGCCAGCCTTCCCCGCCCTATAGCGGGCAATATATGCCACTTACGATTTTTTAATTATTTTTCCCGTGATCAGTGAACACAAATTAACAGGTTAGGAAGAAAAAATAATTTTTTTTTTTTTTTCAAAATGACATGCGCCTGTGGGGATGACAGGATATTAAACCCCGAGCATGTTAAGGGTTAAAACAAGTCCCATAATAATAGAGCAATAACTGGAATTTTAACATATTTTAATTTTGGAAGCTCATCATCACAAAATTATTTATATCTTTCCAGTGTTCTGACATAAATGTTTGTGCTACATCTTTCATTTTGGTACTAATTTGTTCGTAATGTAGAGGCACACATTTTGAAACTAGTCCCAAAATAATAGCACAATAAATAGAATTTTAACAAATATTTTAAAATTTTGACCAAAAACGTATTTATAATCTTTCAAGTGTTCTGATATCAAGTTTCGTGTTACATCTTTCATTTTGATATCAAATTGTGCGCACTCTTAAGGCGCTTATTTTGAAACTATCCCGAAGTCGATTGGATAAAAAATGAATTTAATACAAATATTTTTTAATGGACACGAGTCCTGTACACGGCTAGGACTCAAGAAAGAAAAAAATGGACGTGATCGGTGTCCAAAGCGAGCGATAGTGTTATATTAATTAACAAGTAATATTGTGACAATAAACATTTATTGTGGACACATTACTGACACACACATCACAGTTCCATGGAACATTATGAACGTTCTATTGTATACATATTATAAAGGACACAAATATGCATCATATACGATAAAAAAAATGCATTGGAAATACATAGAACAAATAATTGAAAATTGTGGTAATTCGCGGGGCTTGAATGGCCTGCGTGACCGCCACTGGGAGCTTCATACATAAGCAACCAGCCCGTGATGACGTCACAGTGCTCCTTGTCCACGTCCCCATAGCCAAAGTAAGTGGAATTTAGTATTTATTTTTATATAGACATGTTCAGAGAAGGGAATTTATCATTTTGCAAACAAGAAAATTTTTTTTGGTAACACTTGATTTCGTGCCCTGAGGGGGAATGTCACAATAAACTCGGCACATCACAATGGTTAAGGGTTAATATGGCCCAACTTAATTTAACTCTACATTGTCTAAGCTAACCTTACCAGCCTAAACATGACTCAGCTTAGCCTAATAAAATGCATTAGATGCCAACAATTCTTGATGTATCTTGGGGTGGTTCCAGGGATCAACATCCCTGTGTGAGAGTCTCTCTCAAGATTCTCCCGCAGCTGACTGGAATGGCTCATTGCTGTGCACAGTGCACCGATCTTGTGCACAAGGTCCTATTTCTGTTAACCCTGGATAGTGACCTGGCATGTTGGGTATCTCCAGAGTGCCCACTTAACCAGGAACACTTTCATAATACGGAGGCCGCCGTATGTCCAGGCAGGAAGTAGATACAGGGAATTAAGCATACTTGCCACCTAGGGTCAATGAGTACATTGGGAGGTGGGAGCGTGAGAGCAGAGGGGAGACGCTAGCAGCGTCTGACCTCTGGGGTCAACCGGCGCGATGGACAATAACAGCTATGACTCGGTCGTGACCTGTTCATGACGTCACTCCTGCTACTGCTCATCGAATGAGCTAATATGATTGGTTCCCGCTCATTTGTTGCAATGCTATTGGTCAAATTGTAACTCTTTTGTGCTGGGTGCCAGGAGATGCCCGGCAGCCCTTGCAAAAACCATTCAAGTGAGGGACACCAAACCTAGAGGACGTGTTCTGTTCTACCGGCCAATAGACTGAACACCGTCTATTCCTCACCGTCAAGTTAACTCAGCATCTGAAGATTATGAGACACACTTGCCCAGAATCACGGGTTGTGAATATATTATTCAGAAGCCTAAAGTGACAAATCTCCAGAGCGAAACAGACTGGTATCAGGTAACCCCTGGTGACAAAGATCGTTGTGAGTGAGAGTGAACTAAGACAGTGCCGCCGCCTAAGTAACCTGTGTGTGACTTTACCACAAGTGTATCTGCATGGTACCACAGCCGCCGCCAGCCGCCACGAGCGTGTACCCCAGTACCCCAGTACCTCAGTATCTCGAGGCGCCCGCCGCCCTCACTACTACGTGACGTCGCCACCTTACTCATCGCCAGCGCCAGTGTGTGTGCATGTGTCTGTTAATCATACAGCCCGCCCTACTGCAAGTACCCTCCGTGTCTACGAGCGAAGCCAGCTGTCAGGCCACCTACGAGTGCTTGTATAAATGTGCCTGAGTGAGTGAGTGAGTAAGGAATGGTTCCCTATCTGTAAGTACAAGATCTTGTCGTTGTTTTATTGTGTCTGTGTTGATCTGAGGTATCAACCACAGTTCTCACCTTCTCATACCTGTCACAGGTCATAGGTGAATCGACGGTGTATGCATGTTTATCTGTGTGGTATCACGGCATTTCACTGCCGTGAATGTGAGCTTCACATACACCACACATTTAGTTATTGTGTGATATTATTATTGTGCATGTTATTGCCTGTCCCATTGACAGTGTAGTTTTTGATTTATTGCATATCATCATTACCGAGTATCCGGTTGGAACTCTTGTGATCCCTTTGCATACCGGCAGTTAGGTTGCCGTGTTAATGATTGGCTGTCAACTGTGTTAAGTTAGTGTTTCTCCACGAGTGGATACGAGTCGTTTAGCCAGACGTCAAGAGTCTCGCTAATACAACCATAGCTTTGCTGACGCCAATCTAAAGTAAATCAAGCACCCTGTGTATTAGTGGTTAAGTTAGTAAATAAACTACTGTTAAGCTTTATGCGGTGTTTCCGTTGAACCACTTCTGAATACTGCAAATATTACACAAGCCTTCAGCTCTAAGTGTCTTCAACACCGAGTTGCCTATAAGTTACAAACTATAAATGTGATGAGGACCCTAGAAGTCCCTTAAAGTGTTAAACCATTGAGGAGATTCCAACGATCAGCGTGGAGCAGGACCAGGTGAGATTAGTCTGAGAAGAGACCCTCAAGGACTCTAACTCGACCTTGCTCCCAGGCCCTGTACGGTTGCTCTCGTATTTTCCATTCTGCAAATTCCGACAGCTTCGTGAAGCGTCTGCCACATGTACATTGGCGACGTACGCATTGCAGTCGTGAAAGCAAAAAAGAAACACCCCACACCCTGCAGCCCAGTCTCTCTAAAAATATATTGGGCAAATCAAATAATGTAAATGGCAGTTATATATGAATAACATTCTGGAATTGTAATCAATCTGTTTAATTTAAAAATGATATACTATACGTACAGTATTTGTAAATTTTGATACTGCATTTTTTAAATTCTTGCATTACAGACAGGTAGCAAGCCAGATCTTTTCGCACTGGCAGGGGTGTTACGAGGACTTACCCTATATATGCATCACTTCCCTGAAGGACAAGATGATGACCCTGCACTCTACGAATTCCTTTATAAACACATCCATAAAGTTCTTAATCCTGATCTAAACTTGAGTAGAAGGGATGCACAAAGAGGTGAGGTATCTTTAGTGATGATTGCATTGCAATCAAATTCATTTTGGTTACAATTATATTCAAACCTTTTGATATGTGTGTCGTTGTGAGACAATGGTGTGAGGGTGAATATAAAAGATAAAGTTAGTGCAGTAACAATGGACAATCTGTGAAGCATGTGTGGTGTTAATGGAATACAATATGGAACAAAAATATGGAGATATGGCATACAAAACTTAAAGATTGAAACAAAAATACTGACTCTAGTTTGGGGAATGTTGAATGAATGGATGCTGGTAAACTAGGAAAAGTGTGTTCAAGTGATTTTTGGATAGACGAGAAAAGCCTGGAAGAAGGTGTTCAGATATGACAAGTGAGTGTGAGAAGATGCTTGGAGAGAGTATAGACAACACATTGTATATGGTAGGGGGACAAAGCTGGATAGAAGCTTAAATTATGTTAATACAAAGTTTAAAATGAAGGACTATTTACCTGGTCCTAGGAGAGAGAGAGAATTGCCTATAGAAAAATAATTTTGTGGGAAAGGAATAATGGGCATGGAGAGGAATCAAATTGCCCATGGTGATATCTTTTACTCTAGACTGTACCACCCTCAACACTCTTCTCTTCTCCATGTTGATATATTTCATTCTGTTGTCTTTGTCTCAAGTTTCCCATGCTCTCTTTATTTTCAATTCTTGCCCTTTTTAGATATTACACAAAAATCAAGAATACAAAAATTTAAATCGCAAATCGCACCAGAGAAGCGTCTATCCTGGTTGACATTAGCTTACGAACTGATGCTAGGCAACCGGCGCAGTGAGGTCCAGGGCAGGGAGGGCTGCGCGGACGATCGGTGTGGCAGTAAAGTGTGATGTCTGCTTGTTTGCTCGTTTCCTTGGGATTGTAGGGAGTTTCTACCTCTCTGTTTGGTTTTTTGTTTTAGTTTTTTACCATGTGGGGTTTGTTTTGTTATGCCTACCTTTCTGGGTGCCTAACCCCAGTCGATGGCAGATAAGGAAAACCCCAACCACAAGGGGGTTTTGCTCCAGGGCCATTGCTCCCTGAAACCTCTCTGAAGGGGCCAGGTTCTGGCGCTGGTCCCTTCGGCAGGACTGGTCGAGGTGGGGGTACCTGTTCCTCTTCTCCCAGTCCAGCTGTTGCTTCGGGTTCTGGCTCGGTTGGAGCCCATTCCCTAGAGAGTAGTCCTCATGGTCCCTTGGTGGCCGGCCCAGCTATATTTTCAGACGATGCTTGTAAGGTGTCCGAACCTGGGGCATTTTCCCGCGGCTCCGTCTCTTTCGGCAGGTCAGACCGGTCCTGTATGTGACTGGTCCGGCCTTCTCCTCGGCTCTTCGTGTCTGGTATTTTGACGCGGGTATCACCATCTCTGTGGTGATCAGGTGGCTTTGTTGATGGTGTCCCACCTGCGAGCTTCGTCTTGGCGACAGTATGATGTTCCTGGTATTTCTATGCACCTTTTTCTTGCTCTTCGTAGGTTATCTTCTCTTCCGCATCGGGTTGTCTTGTTCTTTCTTTGGTTTTCAGGACTACAGTTATTTGATGTTTCTTACTGTCGCCATCATTTTGTGCGGCGCTGGCGGAGCCGCTCCGGCTTGCGTTCAGGGTGGACGTCACATCTGCCTCGTTCCGTATGCTTTCTCGTGTTTTGTTTCACCTCCGGCCTGCTCATGCGTCGCCTGAGCTGTCCTGGTCCTTGATCAGGGTGTCCTCTTGTCTTCTCCTCAGTTTGCGGTAGCCCCTTCGGTTCAGGTTTCTGCTCTTTGGTACTGGCGGTAGGTTTGTACATTTGCAGCCTTTCTTCGTCATTCTGGCAACGGTCGAGACGGCTGCCTACCGGGGGGTTCCTTGGGTTATTGATGCTCGATTGGTTCGGCCAAGGGTGCGTCCTGTGTTGTCCGGTTGAGCCTTTTTGCTGTTACCTGCGTACTGTGTCTGGGGATGCACTTTGGGTTGATCCTGTTCCCCTCGTTCCCTGTTTCAGGGCTTGGGTCTCCCAGGTCGTCCGCAGAGTTTTTAGGTCTTCCAGCCTGCGGTCTATCCTTGCGCCCGTGCTGTTCGGACGTTTGCCGCTTTCACTGCTGTGTTGGTAACGTCTAGGGCTCATTTCGGGCGTGAGGATTTGAGGGTCGCACAGGTTCCTGGCCGCCCGTCCTTTATGCGCGCGTCTGCTCCTGTGTGGTGTTGTTACCTTGGGTTCCAGGTTACAGCTTGTTGTCTCGGCTTCGCATTGCGGAGTTTGTGGAGGCCGCTTCCCGGGTCAGCTCTTTCTTTTTCTTCTCTTTGGGTATGAAGCTCCAGGGAGCCGAAGGGGCTCCTCACAGAAAACCAGCGTTGAAGGTAATGAAACGCCATTTTCTGGGTGAGTCCCAGAGGCTTCCTGGCAACCCTTCCTGGCAGCGTTTTTTTTTGCATTGGTTGAAGCTTAGCTTCCGAACTGATGCAAGGCAGCCGGCGCGGTGAGGTCCGGGGCGAGGAGGGCTGCGCGGACGATCGGCGCGGTGACATCTGACACCCATGCCTGACACCCGACACCCACCACCCACCACACCCACCCAACACCCACGCATGAAGCCGACCAGAAAGACCACCGGTTCCGGAGGATGCACTGGCTCCCTTCCCTCCCCCTGAGTACCAACAAATCAGAAACAGGACAGCAACTGGTAGAAGCCACCGACAAAATCTGAGTAACACAGTCCTCTGGAAATAACAGGGGACAGAATGAAGACGAGAACTGCAAAGCCAGAGCCCAAGCAGAATCCAAAGAGAGCGAGGACGGCTTGCTTGACACAAGAGGCGAGAGGCAAAAAACATGGAAACCGCTTCCTGAAGTACTGGTGCTAACAGCTTCAATTATGTAGCTGAAACAAGAACCCCTGCCGAAGGCCCCCCACTCAACGCCTCCACATCCTCTGAAAGTCAATCCAAGGACAGCTCGAGAAGGCCAAAGAAGAGCAAGACCAAAGCCAAGTGACCCCGAGTTTGATGGCCACCCGCCACCATGGCAGTCGAAAGAGAGGGGATTTGAACATGCATCTGTTTAAGTCCCACAGCATGGGAAAGTGCAGGGGCGAAGAGGAGCCCTGCAACATTCAAGCATGTGGGTCCAGCAAAACCACATCACACTCCCAAGGAAAAGAAAGGGCAGTTTGCCAGCCAGGAAGGCTCTGGAACTTCATAATGCACCCAATAGTGGGAAGAAGAACCGAACTCAAAAAAAGCTGGATCCATTAATGAGGCGTAAACCGGGTCTTGCAGGAGTATCTCCTGCGAGACCCTTCCAGCCCTTGAAGAAAAGGTAGAGTCCAGGGGAAAAGCCTCCTGAAGCAACACACACAGACTAACCAGTCCCCAGAGAGAAACCTTGGCTGCCGCTGAATGCAAGCTGCACTGGCCGCAGTGCACCCCACCCAGCACAAACCAACTCCCTACCCTGGCAAGACAGGAAGCCCATGGGTGAGAACACCACCAAGCATTGAAGGCCTTAAACGGGAGTGAGATCCGAATGACCCAGGGAATGTAACCCTGAATCGCAAGGGAAGTACTTGCTGGGTATCTAGGAAAGGGAACCTTAGGCGCATGCAGCCCAGTAGAGAAGGAACACCTGACCACCACACACAGAGCCAGCAAAGCCACAAATGCGAAGCCAGACAAAGCTTGAGGCTAGAGAGAACCTCTGACACTTGACACATTAGTTGACGATCTGAGGGTGGTGCGGCTTGTTCGCCTGAGTGGGGGTTCCCCACTGGGGGATGGGTGAGGCACTAACGTGCGGGAGCATTAGTTGGATGACATGTTGCTTGTTTCATTGTTTTCTATTGGAGGGAGTTCTTTGGCTCTGTTTGGATGTAGGTTGCAATTTTCACCAGTTAGAGGTTTGTAATGGTTCGCCTACCTTTCCGGGTGCTCTCCTAGATTGATGGCAGACATGACAAACTCTATATATAGAGAGCTCATATGGCCATTGCTCCCTTCGCCTCTCTGATGGGGCCAGGTTCTGTTCCCTGGTAGGCACGCAAACTCCAAGGACTGATGGCGCCAAACTAATATGGCAAATGTCAGTTTGATAACTTTCAGGAAGCTGGCAGGGCTCCCCTCAGAAAGTATCTTTGGGAAAGTTCAGTAGTTGATAGTGAAGACACAATTTTCATAGATGTATACTTGAAGTGATAACTAACAGCATAATTCTTCTCCACTTAACTGAATTTTGGTTTGCATGATGGTATTTTAAGCAGTTGGGAAGAATGTGAAAGGATTTGAGTGAAGGAATGTTTTGTTGTTGGTACTGCCTCCCTGTCACATTCTGGGGAAGCAGCCTGGTTGGGTAACTGGCAACAGGGCCGCTATGCAATCAGTGATGTTGCTTATAACTAAGAGGGCTTCGAGTGACTGACTGACTGAATTAATCTTTTAGTAGTCATTATAAGCAGGGTTTGAGCATTTTTCCAGGGTTCCCGGAACACCAGGACATTTTGAAAAAAAATCCCTGCTGTGCCTGGGTAGAATGTCTATCTGCTCCTCACTGTCTATGATCCTTTCCAATGGAATGAGAGAGGATTATTCCCTAAGGAACAACTGAATGTGATAGCTCTGAAAGTCATTTAAAAGTTTATATGTACAGAGTGCTCCGGCAGCATTTCAGTATTGTAATGTGAAAAAAATTTATTATAATCATCTATATAAGGCTTAAACCTCATTGTTTTTGTATAACAACTTGAGTCCTGCTGTCTTGTCCTATTTGATGATAGTACTGTACAGTAATATTATCTTGCAGCTAGACATGCACATTTTAAAATTATGTAAGTTGGTGGTTTCCTATATTAAGATACTGTTTGTGTTGATACAGTAGCTTATATTTATGATTTTTTGTTTCAGCTGCCCTAGAACTTGTTCACACACATGGAGCTAAATTTTCCACTCAGCTGTACAGTAATTATGATACCTTGTTTCCGTGGTTCATGAAGTGGTGTGGCTCCAGAAACCGTGATGACCATAAAGCTGCATTGCCTGCCATGGACACGTTTGTCTGTGTGATAGCAAATATGTTGGAACTTCAAGCTGGAGATGATAAAAAAAAAGGAACACAAATATTTAAGGTATGACGAAAAATCTGATAATTCCATTCTATTGTAAGTCTCTTGACTATTTATCCAAAATAAAATGTTAAATGTTATGAGATGTAGCTTCCTGGATGCCACTTTGTTTCCCCCCTTACCTGTCCTTTATCCCTCCTAACCTTTATCAAGATTAGGGACTTGTTAGGTTTCATGAGGTGCCAAACCTGCCACTGTGTGCGGGCCGAGGGAGTTGCAAGGGCAGGTGTCTTGCTTATTTGCAGGGCTTTGTTTGGGTTATTTTATTTATTACCAGACACTTTATTATCTTGCGGAGATTCCGGGGAGCAACGTCCCCACGGCCTGGTCCATACCTGACCACAAGAACAGCGGCCCGATCCACACACTGGGCCACCTCGTTCAGTGTCTATCCCAATCCACCCCCACAACCACACAGTTCCTGTGCTTATTTAGAGTATGAGGATATTGTGCAATAATGGAATGTGCAATATGCACATGGAATGGTTATGTGCAATAATGTTGCAAAAACTTGTAAATAGTGAATGGATGTGTGTAAATATAATAATGAAAAATGTGAATATATATTATATATGGTGTAATTGAAAACATTTGTGTGCGCATGTGTATACTCAATGTATGCAAGTTCAATTATCATTGAACGTCAAGTAACATTATATGCAACACAATTAGTGAACAAAAATTGATAAAATATGCCTAGACACTGTAAATAATGCCGCGAAGATAAATTCGTGGTAACTCTGGGTGCTTGAAGACTGCGCTCGTCCGCTCTGGGACGCACCTTGCATGAGCGAGCATGCAGGGTGTGACATCATCGCTCATATTGTTGGCTCATTTACATCACTGGTAAGTACAATTAAATTTTCTTTGGGGAGCCCCTACGGCTCCCTGGAGCTTATCGGGCTAATGTATGTTATATTAGACTGGGACATTAGCTAAGGAGTTTAGACCTACCAGGGACCAGCGCCAGAACCTGGCCTCTTCAGATAGGTTTCAGGGAGCAATGGCCCTGGAAAACCCCCTTGTGGTTGGGGTTTTCCTTATCTGCTATCGACCGGGGTTAGGCACCCAGAAAGGTAGGCATAACAAAACAAACCCCACATGGTAAGAAACTAAATAAAAAAAAAACGAACAGAGAGGTAGAATCTCCCTACAATTCCAAGGAAACGAGCACGCATCACACTTTACTGCCGCGCCGATTGTCCGCGCAGCCCTCCTCGCCCCGAGAGGGGGAGGGGGGGGGACTCCTGGACCTCACCACGCCGGCTGCCTAGCATCAGTTCGTAAGCTAATGTCAACTGGGACAGATGCTTCTCTGGCCTCGGTTTCCTAGGCGGTGTTTGCCTTTCGTGGCGTTCACTGCGAGTGTTGTGCGGTAGCCACGTGTTCCTCGTCAGTACCGGGGCTGCATGCGCTTAGGGGCTTCCTTCCTTAAGTGCCCTATGAGTACTGCCCCTGCGTGACAGGGTTATCTTCCCTGGGAAGTTCAGGAACCATTCCCGTAGAGGTTCTTGCTGCTCCTCTGCATTTGCCTCGCCCTTTGGGCCAACTGGGGCTTGGGGCCCTTGTTTGGTGTTGGGTAGGGACTGGTATTGTGCTGGTTAGAGTGTCAAGGTGTAGCGTGACCTGCCACCTAAGCAGCGACCGGTTCCTGTTGCCTCTGGAGACGGTGTACTTTTGCATTTTTTTTTTTTTTTTTATTTTCATTTTCCTGGTGGGGGTCTGCCTAGTGTGGCTATAGTTCCACTGGTAGTGTTTGTTGGCCCTCTGCTACTCTGCTAGGCCCCTGTGATTGTACACATTGCAGGGGTTTTCAGTTTTGTCCTCTACCCCCTTGTTAGTTTTGGGTTTTAACCGGTTAGCAGCTCCTTGCCTGGGCTTCCCGTAGTTGTTACCCTACGGTCCCTGGAAAACCCTGTCGGGGCTCGGTGGACCATTGAATGTGTCTTCCGGGTTCCAACCCGTCTTGTGCGGGTTCGTTGGTTTCTGTTCCATTGTCTCTGCGTGACAGTCGCCACTTTACCTCCGTCATGTTGCCTGTTGGGTCACTGATACCTTGACCCGGAGAGGTATTCTCTGCTTGTTCTCTAGTACTCTCCTGATGTTATTACTGTTCGGAGTACAGGCGGCATCTGTGTTGCAAGCTAGGTTAGGTTGCTGCAACGAGCTAGGTTGGTTTCCCTCTCGGACAGGTTTTTGAGCCTGTTCCTCCTGCCAAGGCTTCTGGGTCTTACCAGCTGCCCTTTCTTGCTGCCTTTTCCATGGACTCTTCCTTTTCTTTAAGGGCGAAGGGCTTGGAGGATGGCTCTGCCCCAGTGCCTCTTTTGTGGGTTCCCGGGTTCACTGATACCGGGTAACAGTTCCACCACTTCCCACTCTCTTGCGGGTGGTCCGCGACCATTATTCTATGTTTATATTCATATCACCGTGTTGGGAATTTCATTGTGAATCCATTGATACCAAAATTAACGCTGTAGGACAAGTGTGGAGGTGATAACAATCCCAAGAGTAAAAACGTTTTGTTGCTGTTGGGCGCTCACGGCGAGTCATCTACGTAGTTATTTATTTGGTGCTGGTATCCCTATACCTTTCGTGACCTTTTTTACTGATGTTCTAGAGAATTTTATTGCAAACATGTTGGTACCAAAATGAAATACGTAGCTCGAGAACTAAGGTCAGGAGAGTAAAAAGAGTATACACATTTTTGTTTTGACGCTTAAGCGACAAAAACGCAGTGCGCACATACCGCTTTTTTTTTTTAACCTTAGCCGGGCGCGCGAAAGTGTTAATTAGCTCCTTCAGCTTATTTTCCACTTCATCTCTAGACACCTCTATATGCTCTATGTTGTTTGAGATAGAGAAACTCTATCTATGATAGAGTTTGAGGCCATCATTTGTGAAAAGGCAAGAAAATTGCATGAAGACCTTTTAAAGAAAACCCCTGGAACGAGTAATGCAAATGTGAAAGAGTTTAAGGGGAGCCGGTCGTCCGAGCGGACAGCACACTGGACTTGTGATCCTGTGGTCCTGGGTTCGATCCCAGGTGCCGGCGAGAAACAATGGGCAGAGTTTCTTTCACCCTATGCCCCTGTTACCTAGCAGTAAAGTAGGTACCTGGGTGTTAGTCATTTGTCATGGGCTGCTTCCTGGGGGTGGAGGCCTGGTCGAGGACCGGGCCGTGGGGACACTAAAAAGCCCCGAAATCATCTCAAGATAACCTCAAGATAAGGCGAGCAGGGGATGGTTTGAGAAATTTAGAAAAAGAAGTGGCATTCATAGTGTTCTGAGTGTTGTATGTTGCGAGCTGGTGGAGGAACACAGCAAAGAACTGACCACTGAAGAACTTCACAAGGAGCAGCAACAAGAGACAGCTGAGGAAATTTCTTCAGGGGAGGAGGAGACAATACAGAATGTCCCTTCCTCATTAATTAAGAAAACGTGTGCAGCATGGGAAGAATTGCAAACTTTTGCTGAAACAACTCACCCAAATCACGGTGCAGTAGGTCGTTGCCTTAACCTTTTTAATGACACTGTGATGCCTCACTACAGACAAAAATTAAAACATATGGAAAAACAAAAATCTCTGGAAAGGTTTTTAGTGAGACAAACAAGCAGTGAATCACAACCAGGTCCTAGTGGTATGCAGACAAAACGTAAGAGAGAGTTTACCCCAGAAAAGTCATCACTGCCTGATGTTATGATGGAAGGGGACTCCCCTTCCAAACAGTAACACCTCTCCTCCTCCCCCCTCATCACCATCTTCCATACACCATCAAGAAACCTCCATAAAGGTAAGATAAACTTATGTCCTGTATTGTAGTTAGAAAAAAACATTGTATTCAGTATAAAATGTATTTGTAAGTTAATATTTTGGAGGGTGGGGAACGGATTAATTCAAATCCCTTTATTTCTTACGGGAAAAATCTCTTCGACTTACGATATTTCGACTTACGATCCGTCTCTGGGAATGGATTGCCATCATAAGTCGAGGCCCCACTGTATTACACACACTTCAAGGTTAACAGGAATGGAAGCATCGAAAATGCAAAACTCCTCCCGAAACATTTAGAACAAAAGGATAAAATCGCTCTAAACTAACTCGAACCCTTAGTACCACCACTATGGGGCCCGGAACCCCAGCCCTCTGCCAACTCAAGTCAATTCTGTCGCTGATGTGGTGCTTTGAACTTCATTGTATTGCTCTAATGTCACATCGGTAGTGGCAGGTCTCTGTTCTTCTGTGCTAAGTGCCAGCTATCCTTGAACTTTGTCCTGTTGGGCAAATTTGCTCGAGTATTGTTCCTTTTTGGTATATGCTTCACATGCATGTTAACTATCTGGCTCCTCTCTTGGATTTACGGTTCCCCTTAGGTATGGGTTATCTTTCTCAGGGCGGTGTTCCTGGTGGCTCTCTCCTCTGGATGTCAGGTCGAAGAACTTTATGCTCTTCTCTCATAGTGAGTATTTTGCTCTTATGGCCCTGGTGAGTGTGGTTTTTGTCTGCAGCTGTTTCCTCTTTTATTTTGCTGGAGAACAGGTTGGTGGGATTCTGGTGGGGTTCTATGGTGATGCTTTGTTGGTCTGGTCAGGAGTATGGCATTCGTTGTGTCCGGTAGCAGCTCTTTGCTGCTAACTTCATACCATTGATAAAACGTCGGTGAACATTTTGTGGGTTATTATTCCATTTCCTTTGTCCCTTGTTCTAAGGATCACATTTTTCAAATTGTCTTCAAATGTTAAGTTTAACTATATGCAGGCGATGAGTCACAATAACGTGGCTGAAGTATGTTGACCAGACCACACACTAGAAATTGAAGGAACGACGACGTTTCGGTCCGTCCTGGACCATTCTCAAGTCGATTGTGATGAGGAGGTAGGGACAGGCAATAAATAGGCAAGAGAGAGCTGAGGAGGAAAGTCAGGTGTTGGGGATAGTAGTAATGGAAACTGCAGCAGGCCTATTGCCCATACGAGGCAGCTCCTATTATAACCACCGAAGGAGAAGTAATAGGAAAAAGAAGAGGATAGCAAGGGAGCGTAGGAGAAGACAATGAACAGAAAAAGGGAGAAGAGAGAAAGAAAAGGAAAGAGAAAGAAAGAAATGGAAGGGGGAAAGCTTATGTTAAGTCACGTTTGTTAGAAAGATTAGAGCATTTGAGTATATACTGTGACAGGGAAGAGTCGACAGCAACAAAGCCAGGACTCAAGTTCATGTTGGGTACATTGTTTATAAGAGCCGATTCTACAAGACGGTGTCTGTGTAGAGTAGAGGCAGGAAAGATTATTTTGGAGGAAGACCAATCAATGGGATGATTAGAATCCCTCACATGGCAGAAGAGAGCATTGTTAGTGTCTGCAGACTTAACACTTCTCTTGTGTTCTTTAAGTCTGTCATTCAGTGTACGGCCAGTTTCGCCAAAGTATTGGAGAGGACAAGATGAACAGGAAATAGAGTAGACACCAGCAGCATTAGAAGCAGGAGGAGCAGTGTGAACTAGATTGCTACGAAGTGTGTTAGTTTGTCGAAAGGCGAGTTTAATGTCAAGAGGACGAAAGGTATTGGTAAAAGTTTTGAGTTCAGATATGAAGGGAAGGCATAGTACAGTGCTAGTAGTGTTGGAAGCAGGTTTAGGATGAAAGAAATTTCTAGTGTGTGGTCTGGTCAACAAGTTTAACTAGCTTATGGTCTGCTCTTACGGCTATGGTTCTTGACTTACACTGTACTGACGGCAGTGTTTTCTAACATACTAGTATTCTAAGTTGCTATTCAGGGATGAGGGTTTTGATGGTTGTGCAGGGTTATGGCAGTTTGGTATTTGGTCAGCATCCTTGGGCCTCATCTTTGTGTTGCTTTGGGCCGTGTTTCTCGTCCTGGTGACTCTACTTTGCCTTATTAGGGAGGATGAGACAACAGATACTAAGTCCCTTATTTTCTTCTCCAAGTTCAATTAACTTAAAAAAAGCCACTATGGGGCTCCTCCGGAAAACCAGCATTGAATGTAATGAAATGCCTCTTTCTGTAGAGCTCCAGTGGCTCACTGACACCCTTTCTTTCAGATAGACATTATAGTTTGTGGGGTTTATCTGCTCCAGAACTTATTTGGGAGAGTTGACAGAGGGCTGGGGGATTCTGGGCCCCCCTGGTGGGGGTTTGGTGGTACTAAGGGTTTGAGGTAGTTTTCAGCGATTCGATTGTTTTGTTTGAATTGTTTGAGTTGTTTGGCATCTTTGAGGGTTTGGTTCTTGTGAACCTTGCAGTTATTTTTAAGGGTAACTAACCTTCTGAATGCTTTCTTGTTGCTGTGGCAGAATGTCCCGTGCTCTGTCTTTGTGAGAGGGGAAACAAGGTTTTGGCTCTGGTCCCCAGTAGGCCAAACAGAACTCTCACGACTGATATGTGACCTGGTAGATTGGAGCAATCTCGTCCAGAGCTCTACAGGAAGCAACTGGAGTTTACCAGGAAGAGGTATTTCATTACATTTATCCCTTTTTTTTTCTCTTTTCAACAGTATTTTCTGAAAGAATATAATCAGTTACTAGAAAAGAGCGACAGTACCTCCCAAGTGAGTCTTGCAGTGAAGGGGTATGCGTTACTGTCAGGAGCATGCCGGTTACTTCTCCCACCAGTCGAGGTGCACACCATGTTTGCTCGGGTCCTCATGGCAAGCCAGCATGCTTATTATCAGTAAGTTCATTATTACTTGAATTACAAACTTGTGTAAGTGTTGCTGCATCATTTACTTTTGAAGAATTGTGACCCTTACCCTATCTCTTGTAATATTTACAAGAGACATGAGAAAAATTTTGCTATCCACAGGGCTGTTAAACTTGCTATGGGTTGTGTATATGTGCTTAGTCATGTTAGTAATTTACACTGGACATATGCTAATATATAATGCAAATTATTATTTTTATTAATGCTAGTGTACTGTAATGAATATAATTATATACTGTGTGTGAGCATTTTAACAAGTTTGTGAAATATATAGTTGCACAATATTACTACGTAAAAGCTACATAAATTTCTGACAAAAGTATACTCGAACATTAAATACAAAAATTAGTCGGAAAACGATCAAAATTTTAAAGAATTTACCCGGACTAGGGACAAGACTTGTGTTCCTCGGAGGTGTGGAAGCTGAGCATGTCTTACACACCCCACACACTTCACTTTTGCAAAAAAGATGTTGGATGGTTAAGTTAAGTGAGTTGGTGGTGGAGGCCATAACTATCTGTAGTTTAAAAGCGTTATGACAGTGCTGGGAAGATGGGACATTGAGTGTCGCGTTCTCGTCTCGTCAGTATATTGGTGCCATATACTGTACTCTTGTAATTATACTGAGGGGTAAACCCTGCTAGAAAAGACAAAAGGTCATAACAAATTCTAAATGCTGACAAGAGAAATGTTTTGTATGAATTGATATCAAACAAAACTCAAAACTATCCACAAACAACCCAAAAACTCAAGGCACATACTCAGGGAAATGGAGTTAGCTCCAGGAGAGCTGGGAAAAATCTCCACTGGCCTAAGAAGCCCAACTGGGGGTACATGGGTACCCATCTGAAGAAATTAAGAACCCGATACAGTACGAATCTACAAAATGTTTGTGAACAGGAGATACCAGGTGGCTTGAAGAAAGCCTCAGGAAATACCCCCTGGAAACCAGAACATCCGCCCAGGAATCTTGGGTACTGCTCCAAGATGTGTCCGATCACAACCTTAAGTCTTGTTCAGGTTCAAACCAATTACTGCTAAAGTACACCCGTAGATCCTGATTCATTATTAATGACTGACTGACCGAGATGAATACGAGCTAAAACAAAGACTTCATCTTCTGTGTGAGTAGGGCATGCCACAGAAAGTAGTTTTCTCTAGGATTATTGTGTGGCAATCTAATAATTGTCATCTGTATTTGCCTGTCTTTCTTGGAAAGCTGGAACAAGTCTTGGGGACATGTATCTGGGACACTGGAAAACCCATCTGAAAAATTAGGGCATAATTCAATTGACCCAGAAGCCCACGTAGTTGTTACCCAGCAAGTTAAAATCATAGGGAAACTGCATAGGGCCTTGGAAAATATACTTGGAAAAATTTGAAAACTTCCAGTGGATGCACCCAGAGTAGTGGGACAGAGCCAAAACACTGGAAATATTGAATTTAGAGGGTATATTGCAGGAGCCCAGAAAAACAAATATGGATTATTTGGGTAGCACACCTACAGAACATTTAAGAACAATAGATATTCAGGAATCTACAGTCAGAGTATAGTACCTGAATAACATGAAAAATGTAGAGAATATGAACTGTGACCAGTTCATGCAGATATGTAAACCAAAAGACAACAACAGAAGAATAATCAGAAGGCCCAAGTCTTTCCCTGATTCAGTGTCATGGAAGATAATCTTGACAAAGGCTGAAGTGGATTGTATTAGAGACCTACAAATGATTGACTGGGTGAAGCTTCTGCATTGCATGCTATGTTTAGGTTGCTGCATTAGGCTAGGTTGAACAAATCCACAAGGGCCGTGATGAGGATTCCAACCTGCGTCCGAGAGCATCCCAGACGCTGCCTTAATCGACTGAGCTACGACATGGAACCTGCGTCACGGCCCGAACCTGGACGCCGTGACGCAGGTTCGAATCCTTGTTATGGCCCTTGTGGATTTGTTCATTTGATGCATCACGCAATTGTGATTTCTGTGTGTAGGCTAGGTTGGTTGCCCACCCGGATGCCCCATTTTGGTTATAGGGACCTGGACTTGGGGGGGCGTTAATTGGCTCGACTTTTGTTCCGTCCGCACTTCCTGGTCCTGCTCCCCCTCCCTGCTTCCAACTCCTAAATGTCTGAGGGTTTTGGAGTTGGGGCAGGGTTTAGTTGGCAATGAGAGACTGACAGCTTCAGAGGCTGCCCCATTCGGGTTGGGGACTGAGGCATTCGAGCTGATTCCTCCTGCCGAGGCTTCTAAGTCCCACCAGCAGGTCCCCCTTCTTTTCTGCCTTACTCCTGGATTCTGTCTTCTTCAGGGGTAGTGGGTATGAAGGACTGCTCTACCCTGGGTCCTGGTTTGGAGGATCCCAGGGCTGAGTAGGAGTTGACCTGGGGGCTTTGGGCCCCCTTTGACTCTGCTTGGGTTTTGGTGTCTTCTTTGCTTCTTTGCCGGTCTTGTTGCTGCAGGGGGAGGGGTTTTCTTGCCCCCTTCCCTGTATGAGTATGAGTTGGGGTCGGCTCCTCTCTGGGTTCGGTTCTCATGGGTTCCTCGGGTTCCTTGGTCTTCCTCTGTTTCTCGCACCTAGAGAGGTTTGGGAGGCAGTTGCTGTGTACCTCCTGCATGACCCATTCTTCCTCTGTGATGGATTCATCCTGCAGGTTTACCTGGGGGGCGAGTTTGAGCACTTTAACGTGTGCTTGTTCGCCCCTGTGCTTCCTTGGAATGTTGGCCTTTTGCAGCCAACACAAGTTGTCGAGTTGTCCTCGGACTGGCTTGAGGAGGATGTGAAGACATTTTGTGCCGGGCCTTCGTCTGGTATGCTGACCTGTGGTTAGGGTGTCGGCCGCTCTGTTGAAGCTTTTTGCGCCAATTCTCAAGGTGGTGGTGTGTGTATTCTTTGCTTCTTGCCTCACGTGCCATTAGGCTGTGCTCACTCTCTTTGGAATCCGCTTGTGCCCTGGCTCTTAGGTTTTCGTCGCCGTTTTGTCTATTGCTGTATGTGGAGACTGCTGTCACGCACTTTCTGCAGGCAACTTCATCTAGTTGTTGTCCTATGTCAGACGTGTTGGTTCTTCGGGGTGGCCGTTCTCGGCCTTCTCGGAAGGGTCTTACCAGGGCTTGGGGTTCCTCTGGTCGGGGTGGGCCATTGGTACCAGCTTCTGAGGCGGTGCTTCCTTCGGAGCTGGCGTCGTTTGGTTGGTGCAATGATCGCTCCATTTGTCAGCCAACTTCTCGTAAGGGGTGTCGGCCCTTTTGCGGTTTGCCCCGTTGATGGGGGCGATAGGGGGGGAGGCTCACGCTGTTTGCTCACGCTTGGTCCGACTATTTGTGAGTGTTTTGGGTTGTATCCTCCAGCCTGTGGTGGCATTGGGCAGCTGGTTTGGGTCTCGCAGGGCAGGCTTCTTTCCCGGCACTATGTCGGGTCATCTTGCAGTGTATTCACCTAATTGTGCTTGCAGGGGTTGAGCTCTGCTCTTTTGGCCTGCCTCTCGACTGTCAATCAATCAATTATTATTAACTACTATTTTCTGGGGGAAGCCCCGTTGGCTCCCCGGAGCTATCCAGGCTGATTGGATATGTATGACTTTTTGGCATCAGTCAATGCATGGAGTTCTTGCCTACCGGGAACCACGACCCAGAACCTGGCCCCCTCTAGAGAGGCACGAGGAGCAATGGCCTATAGAGACCCCCCTTTTATTATTGGGAGCATTCTATGTCTGCCATCGACCGGGATAGACACCCAGAAAGGTAGGAGCACCAAAACAAACCCCTAGTCTGGTAAAATTATTGCGATTGAACGAACTAGTGGACAGAACTCCCCAAACGAAAACTAGCAAACGAGCATGACGTCATCACGTTGCTGCGCCACTTTCTGCGCAACTCCCCTTCCCAGGAGGGGGAAGGGTCAGCCCCAGACCTAACTACCGGCGATCCACCCTTCAGTTCTTGGCTGATGGGAGTCTGGTGTGGTTGTGCCTCTGGCTTCCGTGTTTTGTTACAGTTCTGTGCCTTGTGGTGTGAGCTGTTCCTTCCGGTGATGCGCTGGGCCAGGAGTGATACTCTATGGTACTCAGGCTGCATGTGCCTAGGGTTTCCTTCCCTAGGTGCCCTGTAAGTACTGCCCTTGGGGCTTGGGGCCACCTTCCACAAGTTGCCTCGTGATCTACCTCCGCTGTGCTGTTTACTGCTCGGTATTTCGCCAGCCATGGGGTCAGCTGGGGTTTTTTCTTGCCCTTGTTTGTCTCTGGGTAGGGGTAGTTTTCGTCACTGGCAGGGGCGCAGGGTACTGCACAGCTAGTTTTCTCCAATAACAGTGGCCGGCTCTGTTCCACCTTGGTACGTTGTCCTCTTGCGGGGTTTTTCTTTTGTTTTTGTTTTCCGCCTGGTGGGGGGGGGGGGGTCTGCCCTTGTGTCTCCCTTCTCTGTTCTTGGGGTTATTGTATCCATCTACCTTGTTTTGGTGGTCCAACCCCGCCTTGGCCCCCATGAGTGTACACGTCCAGGGGGTTCAGATATAGAAGTTTTGTTGATCCAACCCCGCCTTGGCCCCCCATGAGTGTACACGTCCAGGGGGTTCAGCTATAGAAGTTTTGTTGGTAGATTGCGCACCGGTTCGCAGTACCCTGCCTGGGCTTCCCTTAGCGTGTATTCAAGGCTAAGGGCCCTGGGAAACTCCACAGGGGCTACATGGTCCAATGGATGTGACCCCTGAGTCCTCCCCTCGCATCTTGAGAGTTTGAAGGTTGCTCTGTTCCCTTGTCTCAGGGTGACACTCACCGGTTTTGCCTCCGCCATGCTGCCTGTTGGGTTGGTGATTGTTTTGCCCTGGAGTCGTGCGACGTGTGTTGTCTGTACGTACTCCAGTTCACCCTGGCTACTGGGCCCTATATGCGGGTGCAGGCAGCTGAGGCGTTGCATGCCAGATTTAGGTTGCTGCCTCAGATGCCCCGAGACTGCCCCGTTTTAGTTATAGGGACCCGGACGTGGTGGGTGGGAGTTGCTTCAGCTCTGGTTCCGTCCGCCCCTCCTAGTCCTTCCCCTTCTGTCGTTCATTCGGTACCCCCTTTCCCTTGTTTCCGGCTCCGAAATGTCTGAGGGTTTCGGAGTTGGGACGGGGTTTAGTTGGTTTGGAGACACAGGCGGTCTCGGGGGTGTCCCCTTCAGGGACTGCGACGGAGGCATTCGAGCCTGGTCCTTCTGCCGGAGCTTCTGAGTCTGGCCAGTGGACCTTCTTCATTCCTGCTTTTTCGGCTGCTCCCGCCTTTTCTTTAGAGAGGTGGGAGGTCAGGAGAACAGCTCGGCCCTAGGTCCTCAGGGTGAGGTTCCCGGGGTTGGGGAGTGGTTGACTTGGGGTCCTTGGGTCCCATTAAACCCCACCTGGGTTTTTCTGCCCTCTGAGCGGGGCTTAGTGTTACAAGGAGAAGGGTTCTCTTCTGCTCCCTCCTCGTACATATTGGACTTGGTGCCCTCTCCTCCCTAGCTTCGGTTCCGTGATCCCGTGGGTTCTTCGGTTCTGTCTTTCCGGAGGTTTCCGGCTTCCTGTGTTTCGTCTTCGGAGGTGCGGGAAGCCTTGGCGGCTTACCTCCTGAACGACCCGGATTATGCTTTTGTGATGGATCCGCGTTCCTTCGTGTACGGATCTTCTGGTTCGTACTGGGTTCGTTATGAAGTTCAGGAGTAGTCCTGGTTGGCAGACTGTCCTCTCTTTTTGTTGGAGGCTTGGCACACCTTCTGTCAGTCCCGCGCGTTTGAGTGTCGACAGACGTCTACGACGTTCCAGGTTTTCCTGGGGGGACTACTTTGAGCATCTTGATGCTTGTTTGTTCGCTCCTGCCCTTCCGCGGGATGTTGGTGTTATGCAGCTTCATGTGAAAGTTCCTTCCCTCTCGGCTACCTTGGTTGTGGAGGATTTGCGGACTTGTGGCCTGCTTGCTTCGGCCCTGCATTTCTTTTTCCTCCTCGAGCTGTCCTCGGATTGGCTTGAGTTGGATTTGGGGGCGCTTGGGGCCGCTGCCGGGTCCGGTGTGCTGCGGCCTCTGAGGTGCAGGCGTCGTCTGCTTTGTTGAAGCTCTTCACACCCATCCTGCGTGATGCGGTTTCATGGTTCTATGCTTCTCGCCTCGCGTGTCGTCAGTCGGTGCTGGCTTCTTCCTTGGAATCCGCTTGGGCCATGGCTCTTCGTTTGTCTTCCCCCTTTTGTCCGTTGCTGTTTACTGAGTCTGCTGTTGTGCAGTACCTGCAGGCGACCTCGGTTAGTTGTCGGCCTATGTCTGAGTTGTTGTTGCTCCGGGGGGGTGGGGGGGCTCGCAGGGGGCCTTCCTGGAAAGGTCGTGCCAGGGCTCAGGGTTCTTTTCGTCGGGGTAGGACTTTGGTGCCAGATTCGGGGCTGGCACAACCTTTGGTTCCGGCTGTTGCTGGTCGGCGTTGGGATCCCCTGTTCGCCGCTTGGGTTCTCGCAAGGTGTGTTGGCCCTTTTGCGGTTCTGCCCTTTGACGGGGCGATGGGGGGTGGAGTGGCTCGCCCTAGTTTGCTCGCGCCTGGTCCCAAGATTCGTGGGCTTTTTTGGTTCGCTTCGTGCGGCCTGTGGTGGCGTTGGGTCCTCCTCCTCCCTCAGGGGGTTCGATTTTGGTGGGGCAGGCCTCTTTCCCTGCGCTCTGTTGGGTCATCTCAGAGTGGGTTCGCTTGGGCGTGGTTGAAACGACGACATCCGTTAGGTGGGTTTCCCGCCTGTTTCCGGTCCCGAAACGGGACTGCGCGGACCTCCGGTTCATTTTGGACTTGTCCCGTCTGAACCCGTGGGTTTCTTGCCCCCTCCTTCAGGACGACTACTCTGTCCCAGGTCTGTCTTCTCTTGGAGCCGGGCGCTTGGATGGTGTCCCTGGACCTCAAGGACGCGTATTGGCATGTCCCGGTTCTTCCGGGGTTCAGGGACTGGCTCGGTTTTGTTGGGAGCTGTCAAGGTTACTGCTTTCTGTTGGGTTGAATCTGGCGCCTCGCGTTTTTACGCTCCTTACTCGGGTCATGGTGGCCCGCCTGCGTCTGTTAGGTATTTGGGTTCTGGCCTACCTCAATGACTGGCTGGTTTGGGCTCCCAGCTGGTCCATGTGTCTGCTTGCTAAGGTCTTTCCCAGCTTGTCGGGTTCGGGTTCTTGGTGAACTGGAAGTAAGTCCCATCTGTTCCCTCTCACGTTCAGTCTTGGCTGGGTCTGCTTTGGGACGCTCGCACCGCTTTCTTGTCTCTGCCTCCAGCGGCTCTGTTTTGCCTGCAGTCCCACCGTTGCCCGATTCTGAGGGGTTCCTGGGTCACGCGGAGGTTGCTTGAGAGTTTGTGCGAGAGCTCATGATGGTCTACCCGCCGGGTCGTGTGTGGCTTCGTCGGCTGTTCTGGTTCCTTCGGGGATGGCCCTTCCGCCTCTCTCGCGATTGTTGAGTTACGGCCTCCGGGGGCTTTGCGTCGGTTGCTGCGTTGCGGCTTCCTCTTCAGGTTTTTCGGGGTTCAGTGCCTTGGCGCCTACCTGAGCCCTTGCTCGATGTGTACACAGACACTCGTCTCTTGGCTGGGGTTTTGTGACCAGTGCTCACCAGGCCAGCCAGGGGCGGTGGGGTCCGTCCTTCCATCGGGCTCACAGCACGGTCCGGGAGTTTGCGGAGGTGTGGATGTCGCTCCGGAGTGTTCGAGTCGCTTGCGGAACAACGATCCGGCTCCATTCGTACTGCTACCCGGTGGTTCATTGTCTGAACCGTGGGGGGTTCACTGCGGTCCTTGGCTCTTTGGGGCTGGTTGCTTTGGGTGACTCGTCTGCTGAGTTCTTGGGGTTTGGTTCTCCTGGCGGTTCATGTCTGGGGGGGGGGGTGTCCAACTTCCTGGCAGACGGTCTGTCCCGTTTTCTTTCCCTCTCCATGGAATGAACGGTCGATGCCGACTCCTTCAGTTGACTGTGCCAGATGTTCGGGACTCCAGATGTGGATCTCTTCGCGTCGGCGTGGTCGAGGCGTCTCCTGGTATACATGGCGCCCTTCCCCAACTGCGAGGCCGTTGGGGTCGACGCCTTCAGGCAGGACTAGGCGAGGTGGAGTTACCTCTACCTCTCCCACGGTTCAGCTGTTGCTCCAGGTCCTGGCTCACTTGTAGACTTACCACGGTTGGGTTGTCCTTCTGGCTCTGTGGTGGCCGGCCCAGCCTTAGCTTCAGGCGCTGCTTGCTCGTTATTCGAACCCAAGGGTCTTCCCTCCGGGTCCACCTCTTTCAGCAGATCGGTCCAGCCCGGTACGAGGTTGGTTCAGTCTTCTCGAGTCTTCATGTCTTGTGTTTTTGACTCGTGTTTATCATCACTCGTATGGTGCTCAGGTGGCTTCGTTGCTGGTCTCCCAACTGCGTGCTTCGTCTCGGCGGCAGTATGAAGTTTCCTGGCAGTAGTTCCGGTTTTTCCTATCACTGCGTAGGTATTCTTCGATCTCTGATAAGGTTGTTCTGTCCTTTCTTTCTTGGTTGTGTCAGGACCGTCATCTTATGCTTAATACTGTCGCCTCGTATTGTGAGGCGTTGGTGGAGCTGCTTCAGCTTGCTTTCGGTGTTGATGCTACTTCTGCCCCGTTTCGCAAACTGTCTTGTGCGTTGTTTCACCTCCGGCCTGCTCATGCGCCGCCTGAGCTGTCCTGGTCCTTGGACCGCGTGGTCTCGTTGCTCTCTTCTCCTCGGTTTGTTGTGGCCCCTTCCATTTGGGATTGTTTTTCAAAGGCACTTTTCCTTTTAGCATTGGCCTCTGGGGCTCGGGTTGGGGAGCTTCATGCTCTCCTCCAGCGCAGGGGTTTCTGCTCCTTTGGTCCTGGTGGTCGTTTTGTTCGCTTGTACCCGTCTCCCCCTTTTCTGGCGAAGAATGAGACAGCTGCCTTCTGGGGGGGGCCTTTGGTTGTTGATGCTTGGTTAGTCAGTCCGAGGGTGCATCATGTGTTGTCCGGATGCAGCTCTCTGCCGTTATTTGCGTGCCACGGCTTCGGTTGTCGGGGATGTGCTCTGGGTGGACCCGGTTTCCCTTCTTCCCTGTTCCCAGGCTCGGGTCTCTCAGGTTGTCCACAGGGTTATTAAATCTAGCCAGCTTGCGGTCTATCCCCGGGCCCACAATGTTCGTAAGTTTGCTGCCTTGGCTGACGTCTTTGGCAACATGTCGTGGGTGGACATTGGGGGCCGAGGTTTATGGAGGTCGAACAGGGTCCTGGCCGATTGCTACCTGTTGAATGTTCCTGGGCCTAGGCAGGCCTGCGTTGCAGTGGGACGGCGGTTGCAGCCAGTTGTCTTGGCTTCGTGTTGAGGAGTGAGGACGGACCGCCTCCCAGGTAAGTCCCCGTTTTTTCTTATCTTTGGGTAGTTAGCTCCGGCGAGATGACGGGGCTTCCTCAAGAAAACCAACGTTGAATGTAATGAAATGCCATTTTCTGGATGAGTCCCGAAGACTCCCTGGTTTCCCTACCTTCCTCCAGGCAGCAGTGTTTTTAGCGTTTTTATCATCCAGCCTAAGAACTGTAGGGTGGATCGCCGGCGGTTAGGTCTGGGGCTGCCCCTTTGTTATGATTCCAGGTAGCCGAAAAACAAGTCTCCCCTTTGAGAATTAATCTATCAGGCCTGACCTGACTGGGAGGTCAAGGAAATACAGAAATGAAGATTCATATGTAAAATAATTGGGTAAATTTGCTAAACAATTTAAGAATATGGGCAGTGAATCAGGACATAGATAAATGACTGGTTATTAGATGTGGAAAGTTTGCTGGAGGCGTGAGGCTCGCTTGAGAGGAGCTTGAGCCACTTGAGTACCTGACATCATGAGGGGAAGCTGCGCTCTGTGTGAGCTCCTGTTAGAGAGGAACACCTAGTTGATATGCCTTCAAGAGGAAGAAAGTGTGCAGACATTTCAGCTGTGGAATTGAGCTGGGAACGTTTGGTTTCAAGTCCTGGACGGCAAGGAGAGTTTGTGAAGCCGCCTGTAGATATTTTCGTTGGGCAACTTGTGAGTGCCCTGTCGAGCATCGGCCAGGAAGCGCCCTCAACTAGACAATCTGGTTTGTCTGGGGAAAGAGTTGCTGAAAACTTCGAAGCCAGCAGAGAGGGAGTAGTTGATGAGACTCCAAGGTTGTGGAAGAGCAGCCATACAGTGAGGAGCAGGACCTCAAGCTGTGAGAAGAGGAGCAGTGGAACGAAGTTTCACATGCTTCTGTGATACCAGTGGTGAAGCACCATTGTTGCTCAAGGAAGACTTCATAGTTTAGCAGCCAGGAGAGCTGTGGAAGACCCTGGTAGAAGTGATGAAGCACCATTGTTGCTCAAGGAAGATTTCATGGTGTAGCAGCCTGGAAGAGCTGCAGCGGATCTTGGTAGATAAACCCGGAAGAACCTGATGATGTCAGGGTAGTGAACTTCCAGATGAGGAAGGGAAGTTCTGGTTGACTAATTGTAGGGAGTTGGTAGAGTGTTTGGTTGTCATTAGCGTGCAAGACGTAGTGAAAGGAGGATGATTGTTTACCATTTTTGTGCCAAGGAGTACTTATACTGAAGTAGAGTTATGGATGCAGGCTGGATTAGCTGCAGAGACAAACATATGTGTTCTAGGACTGATAGGGTGATTGATTGATCATTGTTGTATATCAAGGAATTTTTATGTTGATGTTTATAGAATTATAGCCATAGGCTGAATTGCCTGCAGATATTTATATGTTCCAGAGTTGGCAGTGCCATATCATATTGTACTGCATGATTTACCCACTTGGTGAGGCTGATAGTGCAACATGTCTTTATAAGACTTGACCTACTTGATGAGGTTGATAGTATTAGGTGGTGAGTCAGGAGTTAGGATACCGACCTACTTGATGAGGTTGGTAGTATTAGGTGGTGAGTCAGGAGTTAGGATACCACTTGATAAGCAGATGATTGAGTCCTGATGGTATTGGAGTGCAACCTGACTACAATAGTATAATATTATTATATATGTGTATGGTACATGTGGCTTGTCCAGTAAATGTATTCCAATTTGCCGGTGTTTGCCCTTGTCCTAGTGAGGCTTCCCAGAAAGTAGGTAAGAGAGAGAGAGAGAGAACCAAGAACCATAGCTGTAGACAGGGTAGCATGGAGTAATATCAAAGAAAAGGGGATTGAGGAGATCATAGCACATAAGGAGAGAGTGGGGAGTCACGGCGGCTCGAGTGGGTGTGTGCATGTGACGAGGCTAGTATTGGCGCCGTATCCCCAAAATTTGTGACGCTGAGCCCCTCTCCAAGTGCCAGAAGCGCCCAGGGTGATCTGGTCAAAATAAGCACTCTACGGAACTTTGGATTGGTTGTCCGTAAGGAAGAAAGGACGACCAACATCATCATCATAATACCCTTTCCCCTCCTGGGGAGGGGGGTTTGCGCAGACAGCGGCGCGGCAACGTGATGATGTCATGCTCGTTTGCTAGTTTTCGTTTGGGGAGTTCTGTCCACTAGATCGGTCTTCGATCGCAATAGTTTTACCAGAATAGGGTTGTTTTGGGTCGCCTACCTTTCTGGGTGCCTATCCCAGTCGATGGCAGACATTGAATGCTCCCAATAATAAAGGGGGGTCTCTTTAGGCCATTGCTCCTCGTGCCTCTCTAGAGGGAGCCAGGTTCTGGGTTGTGGTCCCCGGTAGGCAAGAACTCCATGCATTGACTGATGCCAGAAAGTTATACATATCCATTCAGCCTGGATAGCTCCGGGGAGCCTCCGGGACTCACCCAGAAAATGGCGATTTATTACTTTTAATGCTGTTTTTTTTCCCCTCCCACACAAACCCCCACCCCCACCCCAAGGAAGCAGTCTGTAACAGCTGTAGACAGCTGTTAGTTACTCATATTACCTATTTACTGCTAGGTAACAAGGGCATCAGGGTAAAAGAAATTCTGTCCATCTGTTTCTGCCAGCACTCGAGATAGAACCCGGACCCTAGGATTACGAGTTCCAAGCTCTGTCCACTCAGCCTCGGGCCCCCGCCCATGTGTGAGCTTGGGCATGGTCGAAATGACCCCATCCCTCAGGTGGGTTTCCTGCCCGTTTCCAGTACCTCTGAACTTCATTGTGTTGAGTTTATCCACCGGGTTGGGTCTGGCTTCGGCATCTGTACTGCTTCCTTCGGGGTCCTCCCTTCCGTCTCTCTTGCAATCTCTGGGTTTGGCCTCTGGGGCCTTACGTAGGTTGCTGTCGCCTGCTTCCTCTTTGGGTTTTTCGGGGTTCAGTGTTCGATGTGTTCACTGATGCCTCGTCTCTCGGTTTGGGCTTTGTGGCCAGTACTCACAAGGCCGGCCAGAGGCAGTGGGGTTCGTTATTTTGTTGGGCCCACAGCACAGTGCGGGAATTTGTGGCGGTTTGGCTTTGGCTTCAGAGTGTTCGTGTCGCTCTGGGTTCCACGATCCAGCTCGATTCGGACTGCCCTCCGGTGGTTCATTGTCTGAACTGGGGGGATCTCGTCGGTCCTTGACTCTTTGGGGCTGGTCGCTTCGAGTGACTCGTCTGCTGGATTCTCTGGGTTTGGCTGTTCGTGCGGTTTATATCCATGGAATTTCCAACAGCTTGTCTTGGTTCATTCCCCTATCTATGGAATGGACGGTCAATGCCGACTCTTTCGGTTGGCTTTGCCAGATGTACGGGGCTCCCGGAGGTGGACCTCTTCACGCCAAGACCACGAGTGGTCTCGGCGTCTCCCAATATATGTGGTGCCATTCCCCGACTGCAACGCCTTCGTGGTGGACGCCTTTCGGCAGGACTGGTTGAGGTGGGGTTACCTGTACCTCTTCTCCCTGGTCCAGCTGTTGCTTTAGGTCCTGGCTCAGGTCCAGAAACCTCGACCAGTATTGGATCGTTAATTACAAATGAAGGTACGTACACAGAGGACAACAAAGAGATTAGTGAAATTCTAAGAAGCCAGTATGAGGCTATGTTTAGCACACCAATAAACAATATGAAAGTTGATGACCCAGACAGCTTCTTCATGACTGACATTCAAGCTGCAGATAATATAACGGATATTACCACAAACTCGGAAGACTTTGAAAGAGAAATCGACAATATGCCTATGCACTCGACTCCTGGGCCTGACTCATAGAATTCAATATTCATAAAGAAATGGAAAGTACCAGTAGCGCGAGCACTCAGCGTAATATGGAGAAAGAGCCTAGATACAGGGAAGATACCAGCAGCACTTAAATCTGCAGATATAGCTCTGTTGCACAAAGGGGGGAGTAAAGCCTTGGCAAAAAGTTATAGGCCAGTTGCACTAACATCCCACATAATAAAAGTGTTTGAAAGAGTGATTAGGAATCAAATTTCTAGTTTTATGGAAACAATGAGTTGCACAACCCAGGACAACATGGATTTAGACCGGGAAGATCCTGTCTGTCACAGTTACTCAACCACTATGACAAAATCACAGAAGTTATAGAAGAAAAGCAAAATGCAGATGTTGTATACACAGACTTTGCAAAGGCGTTCAACAAATGTGACCATGGGGTGATAGCACGCAAAATGAGGTCAGTGGGAATAACTGGAAAAGTAGGATGCTGGATACTCAATTTCCTGTCGAACAGAACACAAAGAGTAACAGTCAATCAAATAAAATCGAGTCCAGGCGAAGTTAAAAGCTCTGTACCTCAAGGTACAGTCCTTGCACCGCTACTGTTCCTTATTCTCATATCAGATATAGACAAAAATACACGTCACAGCTTCGTGTCATCGTTTGCAGATGACACAAAAATCAGCATGAAAATTACCTCTGCTGAAGACATTGAAAAATTACAAGCAGATGTCAACAAAGTTTTCGATTGGGCAGCAGAAAATAATATGGTGTTTAACAGTGATAAATTTCAGGTACTCAGGTACGGCAAAAATGAGGATATGAAACCTAATACAGGGTACAAAACACAATCGAATCTTTCCATAGTAGAAAAACAGCATGTCAAGGATTTAGGAATAATGATGTCCGACGATCTAACGTTTAGGGAGCATAACCAAGCAAATATTGCGTCAGCCAGAAAAATGATAGGATGGATTACGAGAACTTTCAAATCCAGGGATCCCATCACAATGGTTGTACTCTTCAAGTCACTTGTGTTGTCCCGTCTTGAGTACTGCTCAGTACTCACTTCCCCCTTCAGAGCAGGAGAGATTGCTGAAATAGAGGGAATACAGAGAACATATACAGCACGCATAGACGCAATAAAGCACCTAAATTATTGGGATCGTCTCAAAGCCCTCCAAATGTACTCACTAGAAAGAAGACGAGAGAGATATCAAATAATATACACCTGGAAGATACTGGAGGGCCAAGTACCAAATCTACACAGTAAAATAACAACGTACTGGAGTGAACGATATGGAAGAAAATGCAGAATAGAACGAGTGAAAAGCAGAGGTGCCATAGGCACAATCAGAGAACACTGTATAAACATCACAGGTCCGGGGCTGTTCAACGTCCTCCCAGCAAGCATAAGAAATATTGCCAGAACAACCGTGGACATCTTCAAGAGGAAACTAGATTTATTCCTCCAAGGAGTGCCGGACCAACCGGGCTGTGGTGGGTATGTGGGCCTGCGGGCCGCTCCAAGCAACAGCCTGGTGGACCAAACTCTCACAAGTCAAGCCTGGCCTCGGGCCTGGCTTGGGGAGTAGAAGAACTCCCAGAACCCCATCAACCAGGTATCAACCAGGGCCCAAGGTCCTGGCGTGGGAGCTACCAAGGTGGTCTTGCTCAGAAAGTAATAACACTGGTCTACTGCCAAAATGCTTCTGAAACAAATGAGGTCAATCTTGACTAATTATGGGTCACTGAAAATGGTAGTGAGGTTTAAAATGGATTGGCTTTTAGTTTTCATCCAAGACAAGTCTTAAAGCTGTTTTGCTGCATAATGAAGTATTTTGCCATGAATAAATTAATAAATTGTGGCCCCTGCTTTATGCTTGGTGTTTTCTTCACAACTTGTTCAGTCACCTCTGTGTTGGCATTCATAAAATTAAAGTATTCATTCTTGGTGTTAAATATAACGGTAAAATTCCAAAGATTCAAATTGGCAAAAAATATCTTTATTTATTCGATCAACTTCAAATTCTGAATACTGTATCACTATATACATTTCTCTTTATCTTCCTGTTTTTTTAATAGCCATGCACTCTAAATGTGTTAATGCTATGAGGAAGGTGAATCGTTATAATAACTTATTTGGTGTATGTGGCATGTTTGATAATATATATATTGTTCTTGTATATTTTACTTTCAGATCGAGTGAAATGCTGGAAAATAAATTGACCAATTTACCAAGCTACATTGAGTCATTAGCAATAATTATCATCAACATGGACTTGGTAAGTAATACAATAAGAAAATCAAAATTGTTTATCAGAAGTCATGAGTAGCCTGGAAGGTGTTGGTAGTGGAATTGTCCTTTTTCTGTGTCTGTACACCTTGCTAGCTCCCTACACCTTGTATATTCAGCTTGTGTTAAAACATTGTGTTCAGACATAGTGTTCATGCCAAAGTTTCCAAGGAGAAGAAGGGAGGACCAAAGTCACTGAAGAAGTGGACACACCATCCAATGCACTCGAGCATCCTGGAACCAAGCATGCAGAAAGGCACTTAAATGTTACCCCACCACATAATTACTGGGGTGTTCTACAAAAAGGCAGACAGGAGGAACCCCTGGTGACTGTCAGACCTACCTTGAGGTTACCTTGAGGTGCTTCCGGGGCTCAGTGTCCCAGCGGCCCGGTCGTCGACCAGGCCTCCTGGTTGCTGGACTGATCAACCAAGCTGTTGGACGCGGCTGCTCGCAGCCTGATGTATGAGTCACAGCCTGGTTGATCAGGTATCCTTTGGAGGGGCTTATCCAGTTCTCTCTTGAACACTGTGAGGGGTCTGCCAGTTATGCCCCTTATGTGTAGTGGATGCGTGTTGAACAGTCTCGGGCCTCTGATGTTGATAGAGTTCTCTCTCAGAGTACCTGTTGCACCTCTGCTTTTCGACCGGGGTATTCTGCACATCCTGCCATGTCTTCTGGTCTCATGTGATGTTATTTCTGTGTGCAGGTTTGGGACTAGCCCCTCAATTATTTTCCACGTATAGATTATTATTTATCTCTCCCGCCTGTGATCGAGGGAATACAGATTTAGGCTCTTTAGTCGGTCCCAGTAGTTTAAATGTTTTACTGAGTGGATTCTAGCAGTAAAGGATCTCTGCATGCTCTCCAGGTCAGCAATTTCTCCAGCTTTGAAAGGGGCTGTCATCGTGCTATAGGTTGTGTTCTTGTCTATGTCCGGTATGAGGATGAGAAAAAGTACTGGAGCAAGCACAGTACCCTGGGGGACTGAGCTCTTCACGGTTGATGGGCTGGATTTTATTTTGTTGACTATTATACATTGGGTTCTGTTAGTCAGGAAATTGTAGATCCATCTGCCTATTTTTCCGGTAATTCCTTTGAATGCATTTTATGTGCAATAACACCATGGTCACATTTATCAAAAGCTTTTGCAAAATCTGTGTAAATTACATCAGCGTTTTGTGTGTCTTCCATAGCATCTAATGCCATATCATAATGGTCCAGCAACTGCGACAGGCAAGAGCGCCCTGTTCTGAAACCATGTTGTCCGGGGTTATGGAGATGCTGTGATTCCATGTATTTTGTGATCTTACTTCTTAGCGCAATCTCAAAAATTATGATGTGTGATGTTAGTGCTATCGGTCTGTAATTTTTTGCCTCTGCCTTATTTCCTCCTTTATGGAGTGGTGCTATCTCTGCTGTTTTTAGTATATCAGGGATAATGCTAGTAACTAGGCTTTGTATCCACAGAATGTGAAGAGCCTGCGATAGTGGTTTTTTACAGTTCTTGATGAATATGGAGTTCCAAGAATCTGGGCCTGGACCTACGTGAATGCTGAAAATATCACTACACTTCACATGCTGAAAATACCTCTGCAGTGGAGCTGTAGGGTTCAAAGTTAGAACTCCATGCTTATATCACTGGTACACCATAAACCCTACCATGGGCAGGAGTCTGTGAAACGCTGATTGCTGCAGCACATGGGAAGACTTCACTTAAGCTGGCAGCTGTAGGTGAAATACCTAGATGAGCAGCAGGAAAACATCAGCCACTGCTGCTAAATTCTACAAAATCTCCCAGTCTTTGAAAAGAAGAGGGAATGGGGCAGTGAACAGAAGGGAATACCTGAAAACACGCTGCTGGAAAGAATTGAAAACTGACAAGCGCAGTAAGCCGCAAAAAAGTATTATCACATCCTTCAAGAGCAAAGCAATCAGTGAAGATCACCCCCATCCCCTCCTACACAGATGAAGAGAACTGCCACCAACTTGGTGCCAGCTGAATGGCCCACTGCAAACAGAGCTTTTAAGAAAAAACAAAAGATAGTCTCCACCCCCCCCCTTCCCCACCTCCCCAGGAGGAAGTCAGGACCTTGTACTGTGCCCAGGAAGTGAAAGATGACCCATAAAAAAAGGTCCTATAGTAGATGCTGTTGTAATCCCACAACAGAAACTGATGCAAGTCTATCTAAGCCAAAGCAGGTGGTAGATGGGATAGTGGAAACCTGCTTTAAAGGAGTGTATCCAGGCCACTAATTGGAATCCAAAAATTCTCTCATAGTAAGCAAAGGAAGAATTCGACTCATATCAAGATGAGGGGAATGAGAATCCATAAAAAAAAAGCAACAACAGACCATTCCTCAAAATATCTCAAAACTCCCTATTCCGTATAGATGTTTAACCCCCTTTGCACATGTTGCATTCAGCCCATGTCTTTCCTTTAACATTCCCTCTGGAGCCCTGTGAGTATGAAGGAAGAAACAGGATCAGTAAGGGAAGCACCCAAACCCAGATTTGGAGGGTAATACAACTCTTGGCAACAACTGCAGGTAAACTACTGGTAAACCTAACCTAATAGGAGCACTGGCCTATAGAGACCCCCCTGTGGTTGGGAGCATTCTATGTCTGCCATCGACTGAGGAAATTAGCAAACTAGCTAATTTTATGATATGTGTACTTAAATTAATTAAATGAAAATTAGCAAACTAGCATGAGATCACCATTTCATCTCACCGCTTTCTGCGCAACCCTCCCCCCCCCTTCCCAGGAGGGAGAAGGGGGGAGCCCTAAACCCACCCACCGGCAATCCAACCTTCAGTTCTTAACCCTTACACTGCTCAGGGGTCCTTGGGACATTTACACCCCTGTGTGCAAGAAAAAAAAAATTAAAATTTTTTTTTTTCGTCTTCTAAACATGTTAATTTGTGTCCCCTGAGCACAGAAAAAAAAAAAAAAAATCGTAGGTGACATATTTTGGGCGCAATTGACCGAGGAAGTCAGGCAAAAAGTGGGCGTTGACAGAGCGGTCGTCAGACCTGGTCAGCGTCACCCGCGTTGACAGATGGGAGTTGCCACAAAGATATTATTACCTAATTGTTTCAATGTCTCCGATTGATTTTTTCTTAGTTTTTTTGCAGTAATATTATTCAATAGTGTGTATTGTAATATATTTATATAATAAAAGTGGTTAATAATCGCTATACTCAAAAGTATGATGTGCATATTAGTGATTCAATTATTATGTTTATAAAACTATAAACAAATAGTTTTGCTGCTATTACACTCTATACACAGGTTATATATAAGTATTGGCATGTTTTGGTCACCATAACGAACCACTAAGTTGGTATTGAGAGTCGAAAAGCAACGAGGAGTTACCGCCACACACCAGCCAGCTACTCGCTGCCACTCCCTCAACACACGCACTAAACTTTCTCCCCCAACAATACCAGTTGTGGTGTTATTACACTATATACAGACGTTATATATAAGTATGTATATATTTTGTTCACCACAACTGTACAGCTAAGCTGATATAGTTAGTTCAGGCACTAAGAGTCGTCGCTATACACAGATGGCGGCTGGCGGCTCCCTCAGTCATTCAAGGTCACACGCACTAAACTTTCTCCCCCAACAATACCAGTTGTGGTGTTATTACACTATATACAGACGTTATATATAAGTATGTGTATATTTTGTTCACCACAACTGTACAGCTAAGCTGATATAGTTAGTTCAGGCACTAAGAGTCGTCGCTATACACAGATGGCGGCTGGCGGCTCCCTCACTCTTTCAAGGTCACACGCACTAAACTTTCTCCCCCAACAATACCTTTTGCAGTGTTATTACCCTATATACACATATTATATATAAATATCTACATGTTTTATGCACCGTAACTGTACACCTAAGCTTGTAGTGCGCCCAAAGAGCATAGTGGCCACCCTCTAAACAGCTAGACAAATCGTGCAGACGACGTTACCTCCGTCACCCATATGGCTCCTCCCAGCATAATCCTTTTGCTGTTATTACACTAATACACACATTATATATAAGTATCTACATTTGTGTTCACCATGGAGAACCACTGACCTGGTATGGTGAACGCAAACAATAACAGGTGGCCACACAGTCAGTAAACGATGCTGTCTCCCTCCGTCTCTCAGCATCACTCCTCCCACAGCGCTAATTATTACAACAATCCTGCTATTACCACAACCCTGGTTATTTATATCACAGTCATTGGTCATCTGTAATATTGTCATCGCTAAATAATAACAATTATATATTTATTTTGACATTTTTCGGCGATGCTGTGGTCACAAGCTGAACATCAATGCTGTTCGCTCCTGCTGTGTGCGCCGGCCTTGGTTGCTCCATCAGTACTGTGGCTCTCACACCTGAGAATATTGCCCATGATTTTTTTTTTAAATGGCATCTGTTTACAAGAGCCCTGAGGAAGCTACTGTGAACCCCGTGTAGCCGCGGGCCATTTGAATCAGGCCTGGCACCCTATGGCGTATATATACGCCATGCGCACCATGGGACATGTTACTCAGTTCGTTTATATACGCCATGCGCAGTTTAAGGGTTAAGCTGGTTGTCAAAAAGCATGAAAAACATCACCGACCGGATGGAGGGAGGGAGGGATGCTGGGGAGGCTCCGAGACTTGCTCAGAAAATGGTGTTTCATTACATTCAATGCTGGTTTTCTGGGAGGGGGGAAGCCCCGTCGGCTCCTGGAGCTACCTCACTACAGATAAGGAAAAGAGGGTGGGATCCAGGAGGCAGACGCCACGTGCTCTAACATAAAAACAAAACCACAGACGAAACAAAAGGACCTTGCAGACTACCCAGGAGACCTGAACCCCAGAACAGGAAGGAGTTAAGTAAGGGAACCCGGGCAAACCAAAACGCGTCCACAGCCCCAGAGACCAAGACACAGAACAGCAAAGCGCCGCAACTGAACAACACAGGAAGCACCCCCGGCCTGACCAACCAAGCAGCAACCCAAGGACCCCTCTGGAAAGCAGTAGACCCAAACATCACCCCCGAGAAGGAGGAGACTGCATCAAAAGAACAACCTACCACGAGGATCAAATGAGGCAGAAAAATCACGGGCACTGGAGGAGAGCCGGAAACTCCCCAACCCGACCCCTGTAAGTCAACACCAACAGGAGGAGACCTGAAAAAAAAACACACACCAGAATCGAAAGGACCACGACAAACCGAGGAGAAGAAAATAGACCACTCGGCGCAAAGACCAGGACAGCGCTGAAAGCACAAGAGCAGGCCAGAGGTGAAACAACGCCCAAGACAGCAAGCGGAATGGAGCAGAAGGAACAGCAACACCGAACTCAAACTGGAGCGGATCTGCCAGCGCCACCCAAGATGAGGCAACAGACAGTACATGGCACCAGACGACGGTCCCAGAACAACCTCGAAGGGAAACACAAGACAACCCTATCAGAGACCAAAGAACCCTTCTCAGTGATAGGAAAACCAGAAGGACCGCCAGGAAACTACACACTGCCGTTGAGACGAAGCATGCTGGTGGGAGACCAACAACGAAACCCCCCAGTGCCCACACAAGCGACGAGAACATGAGACAAAAACCCCAGACGCGAAGACTCCAGGGGAAGAACGAACCAGCCTCGTATTGGGCTGGACTGATCCGCGAGAAGAGGCAGAGCCGCAAGAAGCCCCTTAGGATCGGAACTGAGGAAAACAGAGCTCCCAACCAAGGCTGGCAAAAACGGAAGGAATTTGTCTGCCAAGGAACCAGGAACCCAATCCCGGCGAGCTGAAAAAAACCAGCCCAGGTGAGCAGAAACGCCCCATCCCGGGTGGAACCCCCCCCCCCTCCCCCAGGACCCTTAAAAGACCAACAGAGCCAAACACCGAGGAGCCAGGATCCAGGCAGAGGCCAACAAGGAAACCTGCACCACGAATTAAAACACGAGACACGAAGTGAAAAACAGCGACCCCATAACCCTAAGGAGCAGCGCAACCAGCTCCTGCAGGGAAGAACGACACACGCGTCTTTGAGGTATACAAGAGGAGAACTACGCCAAACGTGTACTGCAAGAAAACAAAAACGCACATTCTGGAAAAGGAACAGATACACAGCCATGTGTAGCATAGAGGGTGTTGGGATCGAATTGTCGACAACCCAACACATTTAAAATAGGTTTGTTCTGAGTGTTTATCTTATGTTTCGTTGTAATATAACAGTACATTAATTTGATCAGGTATCAGCCTCAGCCGGACCTATTGTCAGGTGCGACACACTTTGGGCTGAGGTCTGACAAAGGACAAGAAATAAGTTTGTATAAAAACTTCATCATGGATATATTCGGATATATCTCGATCCACATTATATACAATATAAAACATGTATATATATTAAGGCATTTTACATAAGTACAGTTATATATATATAGAGACACTGCGACCATGAAATGGTCGTCTCTTGTCCGATTGTTCTTCCCACTTATAGAGCATCCACTTTTCCGTAATTTGTACCACTATTCGGAAACTGTGTGTTACCTCAACGCCGACCTCTAACTATCAAAGGCGGTGACTTCCACAACTTCAGAGACGTCTACCATGCCGCTAGGTCCTCACGTCCGTCTCCTTTGGTGAGGGTGGAGCATACTGGAACAGTTGGGTCTTCATGTTGGGTCGAACTTCAACTTCACAGGTTGGGTCAAACATCCGAAAGCGACGACAGCATGTTGACTGACTGGAGGGGAGTAGATGTCTATCTCTCCACATGCTCCGGCCAGCACTCGTTACCTCGCCCGGTGGTTCTGATTGGCTAACAGAAATTCCCGCCACCGGACGAGCCATACCGTGCTGACCGTTAACGACCTCCATGGTCGTTAACCTCGTTCTTCCTGTAATAATAAACGTATTACTATTAAATAACCTTGCCTTTATGCGACGAAATAACACGATATGATATTTCATAACAAGGGGGGAAAAAACGGAAATAGGCAGGGAAAAGACTGGAATACGGACCAAGTAGCAGCCGGTACCATAACGTACACGACCAACCACAATGTGTGTCGTGGGTGGTCACACATACACAGAGGGACACCCTGTATATCAGAGTGCACCGAAGATAGGCAAGGAAGGAGTGTCTAGAGACCAGAAACCGAGTCAAAGAAGGACACAAAGCATGGACCAGGGAAACAAATTAGTGTCCAAATAATGAGAAAAGACCCAGACACCGAAAAACTAAACAAAAAGCACCAAAATGTGGGGTAGTGCCCCACAATGCAATGAAGAATAAGATACACGGACAAAGTAGTCACTGTAAGACACACGCAAAGTGTCCAGGCAAAACACACAACACCTAACACCCCTGTTAGGTGTCAATGATGCTACCTTGTCAAGTGGGGAAGCGACAGGGTAGATAAGGATGGATTATTTAACACGTTAACACGGGTGGTACACGCACAAGGGTACACAGGCAGAAGCCGATTACCCAAATGAGCCACAGACACATGAGAAAGAACTTTCTAAGTGTCAGTAGTCAGTAAATGGAATGCACTAGGAAGTGATGTGGTCGAGGCAGACTCCATACATAGTTGCAAATGTGGAGAAGGTAGAGCCCAGTAGGCTCAGGAATCCGTACACCTGATGATTGACAGTTGAGAGGGGGGACCAAAGAGCCAGAGCTCAACCCCCGCAAGCACAACTAGGGAAGTACAATAAGGTGAGTACCCCACCAAACAGTGAGAACCAGCACCCGGCCAACAGAGTCGTCAGACATTACAATCTCGCCTGCAAAACAAACACACCACCGTGCACGACGCAGTGGAGCCGTGCAAGGGAATAGGAGCATCCCTAGTGGAGAATGTCCAGAGGTACGCACCCAGTAGGAGAAGACGAGGTGCATGCAGTACAAAGGCGGAGGAAGCGCCACTCAGAGGCGCCCCACATTCGCCCCAGAACACCCCGAGTATCCAGGAGGTTATGACCAGAGATAAGAGGAACTAAAATGGCGTAGAATCCATGAGAAAGAACGCTGAACACCAACACACATGTACACTGCCCAGAAACAAAACGATCACCCCGGCCCCAGCGCCTGAGGTATGGACCGCATCACCCGTGTTCTGGGAGGCGCGGTTCGTACACTAGTTGTATGTATACATATCGTACATACACCAGCAAGGCGTACATAACGAATATGAGGAATGTCGAAACAGGAAGGAGAGACGATGTGAATTCAAAAGGAGGACTGGAGGGAAACCTCACTGGAAGTCGACAGACATTCCAATAATATTGGAGGTACCGAAAAGGTTCGCGAACAAACGAGAACCAGGACAAGAAAACACAAACGCTTGGCAGCACATATGGGCTCGAAGACACCCCAGACCAAGGGACGAGCAGGGATCCCAAAATGAAGGGAACAGCAATGCGACATAAGTGCGAAAAAGGAGAGGAAAGGGGTGAAAAGCAAACCCAGGAAGGAAGGAAGGAACCGACGGACCTGAAGGGACACGGAACCAAACCCAGGGAAGGGTAGACCCGAGACCAAAATGAACGCAGAGGGGGAAGGGAAAACCCCCACTCTGAGGAATTGCAAGACTCGCTCTGAGGGTACAAAAACCCAAGCGGGGCAAAATGAGGTCTAGGCCCCTCAGGCAACCCCTCCCCAACCTCGGGAACCCCTATGACAGGACCTGGGACTAAGTTGTTCCCCCAATGCCCCAGCCCCATAAGTAAAAGCCGGGGCAGCCGTACAAAACACTAAGGAAGGGAAAGGTCACTGGTCAGACCCATAAGGCACGGCTGGAGGAACAGGCTCAAATGCCTCCGCCACCACCCCAGAAGAAGAAAACCCCTGAGACCACCTGAGTCTCAATCCAACCAGACCCTGCCCCAATCCCAAAACTGCCTGCAGTTTGGAGCCGGAAGTAAGTATGCACAACAGAAAGGGAAGGACGAGGAGGAGCAGACAGAACCGGAGCCGAAGCGATTCCCACCCCCAATTCCGGACCCCTATAACCAAAACGGGTCAGTCTCGGGGCATCCAGGGCCGCAACCAACCTAGAGTGTTGCAGCAACCTGAACCTAGCATGCAGTGCCGCAGCTGCCTGCCCCTGTATATCATTATCAGTGGCTTGGGTGAACGGGAGCATGTCCAGACAACACATGTCACACGACTCGGGGTCAAAACAATTATCAATCCAATAGGCAGCATGGCGGAGACAAAACCAGTGAGTGTCACTTTGAGAGAAGGGAACAGAGCAACCTTTAAACTCACAAGACACGAGGGGGGACACGGGTCACATCCATCAGACCACGTAGCCCCTGTGGGGTTTCCCAGGGCCCTTAGCCATGGGGTACACACTTAGGGAAGCCCATGCAGGGTACTGCGAACCGGCGCCCAAGTCTTCCAAACAAACTTCTATAGCTGAACCCCCGGAACATGTCCACACACGGGGGCCAAGTGGGGGAGGACCACCAGACACAGAAATACAGATATATATACCCCAGGAACAGCAAAGGGGGACCACAAAGGTTCATCCCCCCACCCCTTCCCCCCCCCCACCAGGCAGAGAACAAAAACAAAGGAAAAACCCTGCAAGAGGATAACATACCCAGGCGGAACAGAGCCAGCCACTGTCATTTGTAAAAACTAGCTGTGCAGTACCCTGTGCCCCTACCAGTGACAAACAAGGGTAAGAAAAAACCCAGTCTGACCCCAAGGGCGGCCAAATACCGAGCAGTAAACAGGACAGCGGAGGTAGATCCCAAGGTGACTTGTGGAAGGAGGCCCCAAGTGCAGTACCTAGGGAAGGGAACCCCAAGCACATGCAGCCCGAGTACCGTGGAATATGTCTCCTGGCTCATGCACCACCTGTAGAGACAGCCCACACCACAAGGCACAGAACTGAAACAAATACCGGAGCCAGAGGCATGACTGCACCAGACTTCCATCAGCCAAGAACTGAAAGTTGGGTCGCCGGTGGGTGAGTCTAGGGTTCCCCCTTCCCCCTCCCGGGAAGGGGGGGAGGGTTACGCAGACAGGAGTAGGGCGACATGACAACATCATGCTAGTTTGCTACTTTTCGTTTGGGGAGTTCTGTCCACATGTTCAGCCTTCAGTCGCAATAGTTTTACCAGAATAAGAGTTTTTGGGGCGCCTACCTTTCTGGGTGCCTGTCCTAGTCGATGGCTGACATAGAATGCTCCCAACCACATTCTATAGGCCATTGCTCCTCCTGCCTCTCTAGAGGGGGCCAGTTTCTAGCTTGTGGTTCCCGGTAGGCAAGAACTCCATGTATTGACTGATGCCAGGAAGATATACATATCCATTCAGCCTGGATGGCTCTGGGAACAGGCCTCCCCCCCCCCCCCCCTCAGAAAGAAAAATGTCAAAACTGGGTCAGCGGAGGCAGCCAGTTGTCTCGACTTCGAGTTGAGGAATGAGTGGCGATCGCCTTTTGGGTACGTCGCTCTTGTTTTATCTTTGGTTAAGTAGCTCCGGGGAGCCGAAGGGGCTTTTCCCAGAAAACCAGCATTGAATGTAATGAAACTCTATTTTCTGGGCGAGACCTGGAGACTTCCTGGCAACCCTCCCTTCCTCTGGTTGGCAGTTTTTGTGTGTTTTGATATCCAGCCTCGGAACTGGGGGTGTGGATAGCCGGCGCGGGAGTCTAGGGCTTCCCCTTCCCCCTCCCAGGGAGGAGGGAGCTGCGCAGATAGTTGTGTGGTGACAGTTGTCACGTTCATGCACGTTTGCTTATTTTTTGTTTGGGGAGTTGTCCAGCAGTTTGGCTTGGCAATTTTTTAACCAGATAGGGTTAGTTTTGGGGCGCCTACCTGTCTTGGTGCTTGACCCGGTCGATGGCAGACATAGAATGCTTCTAACCACATGGGGGTTTCTATAGGCCATTGCTCCTCATGCCTCTCTGAGGGAGGGCCGAGTTCTAGCTCATGGTCCCCGGTAAGCCGAGCGGACAGCACGCTGGACTTGTGATCCTGTGGTCCCGGGTTCGATCCCGGATGCCAGTGAGAAACAATGGGCAGAGTTTCTTTCACCCTATGCCCCTGTTACCTAGCAGTAAAATAGGTACCTGGGTGTTAGTCAGCTGTCACGGGCTGCTTCCTGGGGGTGGAGGCCTGGTCGAGGACCGGGGTGCGAGGACACTAAAAGCCCCGAAATCATCTCGAGATAATCTCAAGAGAAGCCTAGAACTCCATTCGCTGTGACTAATGCCAAGGTCTAATTTATTTATATTAGCCTGAATAGCTCTGGGAAGCCTCCAGGTCTCGCCCAGGATATGGTGTTTCATTACATTCAATGCTGGTTTTTTGGAGGATGAGCTGTAGCCCACACAAGACACATTTCAACTATCTCTTGCCCTTCAAGAGGCCTCGTAGTGGTGAGCAAACCCCTCCCCACACTATTTGGGAAACAAAAGAATTTGAGAGGAAGTTGACTAATAAGAGATAGCCCAAACCCCTCACAAAGAAGGCAGATGCAAGTTGGCTTCCAGAGAAATTCCTGACACACACAGCAAGTGTAAAATGAAAATGCAAGACGCACACAGGGTAGGTGGCACAAAACACATTTATGAAGTAGGAAATGAGACAAAAACAAAGCAGTGGCCTTATGCAGAGTAAAACATTAGAGATAACCAACACCACTTGTCTGAAAGTATAAAGCTGATTGTGTGTCCTGCAGAAAGGTGCAACCATGGCTTGTAGGGACCGTGGAAGACTTGGCCTGCCAGCTGGTGATGGCTAGGCACATCACAGTTGAAGTGTTACAAATTTTCATTGAGCATGTGCTTATTTTGATGCATTAATTAAAAAAAAAAATTCTTGGTTTTGGATTTGTTTCTGGTCCATAAACTTGCCTGCCTTGTAGATGATAACATTCTGATTTTGGCACCTGGTAGGCTGATGTGATTCTTGGGGTGCCTGATTCAATCCCCAAATGCTTGGCAATCCCAGTGCCAAGTTTAAGGAGTTATTGAAGGGCACTCTTAGACTATCCTTGCAGTAGGGTAGAATGTTACTTTCTCCTGGCTAGCCCCACTTAGTACAGTACTTAATACCAGAGATAGAGAATAAAATTGATTCACAAATAAGTTTAAGATTAAACTAATTTATAAAGATCCATAATTGTATTTAATATGTAAATTGTCATTCAGAAACTACCCAAGTTAATTAAGATTCACCAAAATGTAAACTTTTTTCTTGCAATAATTGTATATTGTGCTTTATTGTTCATTATTTGGTTCTTGTTTCAGATAAACATGGGGATCATAGATAGTGTGCAAAATTTGGCAATGGCTTTGGTGGACAATTTTCCCCTGGTATCTGTGTACCGCAGGTTCCTAGCATACCGTGCACTTTTCAAGATGTTCCACGCAATACATGGCAAAGCTGAATATTTTCAAGACTTTCTCCACACATTTGGTCAGTTATTTCTTTTGATACATTGCTATATTTATTTTTATGTCTTGTTTACCATGAGTATAATGAGCATTTTCGGGAAACCAATTTAATCGGATAATACCATCAGTTCTCGGCTCTGTATAGCTTAGGGTTCTTTAGATACAGCTGCTTTACTGTAAAAGTGTTAATTGAATATAACTCGATACGGGAAAATGCATCTAAGACCTTCCACTAGCCCAACAATTTTGTGTTGCCTTCTCTTCTTCTGTGGCTCTTTTTGACGATACAAGAAGTTTGATCAATCGATAAATAATTTACTCTTTTGTATGGTATATACTGTACTTTGTATTTAAGTGTAGGGCATGTTGTGTGTGTGTGTGTAATGTTGTTGTTGTTGTTATTTCTACAGTTTACAAATCCATTGTATTGACGTGCTCCCATGCCCCTGAGGCAGAGTCCTCTCCTGGTGAAGAAGGTGGCATGTGGAGGAACACCAGTGAGAGTAATGGAGGTAATGGCACCTGGAAAGGCTTAAAGAATGAGGTCACAACTTATAAAAGCTTTTTGCCTCTTTGGAGTGGTCTGATGATGCCAGAAAAAATGACAAACATGAAAGTTTCAGGTATGTTCATACTAAACGGCTTTGCTTAAAACAAAGTTATTGGGTAAATTGAACTGGGATTCCTTATGTTTTTGTCACTTTTCTCCTATTTCACTGAGATTTGTGTGTGACAACTTGTAAATGCCCGATTGTGTTGACTTGAAATCTACTCTATATTGGAACCCATATCGTCTGGATCTCCATTTTCCTGTTAACTATATAGATGCCTCTGTGCTGCCCAGCAAAAGGCAGCAAAATTATCCATACTTAAGCAAATAATCCTATCCAAGCTAGTGGTACCATAACTGAAGTGTAATATGGATGAAATACTATGTTAATGTAAGCATTTATGATTGACATAAAAAACCAGCATTGAATGTAATGAAATGCCATTTTCTGTAGAGAACCCCTTTGGCTTCCCAGAGCTATACTTGGGCTGATGTGTATATATTAGACTGTGGCAACAGTCATTCGAAGGAGTTCTAGGCTTACCGGGGACCAGAGCCAGAACCTGGCCCCCCTCAAGAGAGGCATGAGGAGCAATGGCCTAAAGACATCCCCCTGTGTAATTGGAAGCAGTCTTTGTCTGCCATCTACCAGGTCAGGCACCCAGAAAGGTAGGAATTTCAAAACAAACTACTGCTGATCAAATAAATTGCAAATTGAAAGCCGAACTAGCACCAGAACTCCTAAATCAAAACCAAGGAAACAAGTATGACGTCACCACAAACGCCGCGCATCCGTCTGCGCAATCCCCCCTCCCCGGGAAGGACACGGGGGGGGGGGGGGGGTCCAGACCTCCACGCCGGCAAGTCTCCTCAGTTCAGAAGGCGAGTATTAAAAACTCGAAAAACCCCAGTCCGGAGGGAGGGAGGGATGCTGGGGAGCATCCGGGTCTCACCCGGAAAATGGTTTTTCATTACATTCAATGCTGGTTTTCTGTGGAGAGCCTCCAGGACAAGCGTGTGTATTGCTTTCCGACCGTCCCTCGCGGTCCCTCGATAGAATTCTTGGTGAATTGGATACTTTTGATGTCGTTCGCCTTATGTGTTTCTGTTCTCGTATTGGCATCATTGGTGATAATTAGTGCCCTCTGATTTTTCTGCACATTTGATGGTACTACGTAGCTTTCATGGTTTGGTGCCGTCTTTTGATAATTACTTAATTTCTGTGGAGAGCATTCTTTGGCTTCCCGGAGCTACCTAACCAAAGATAAAGAATGAGGGACTTACCCAAAAGGCTGTCATCACTTACTCCTCAACTCAAAGTCGAGACAAATGGCTGCAACCTGCGACCCAAGGCTACACATGCCCAAGAAGACCTAGGAACATTAACGAGATACCGTGCAGCCAGGAACCTGTTCCACCTCCAAAAGCCCTGTGCCCGAATGTCAGCCCAGGACATATTCCCAAAAACAGCAGCCAAAGCCGTGAACTTATGAACGTCATGGGCACGGGGATCAACCCGTTCTCACACAAGACAGCACATATATGACTTAATGCTTAAAGTCAATATGTTGAATATGAATTAGTAAATATGTGATATATTCCCAGTTACTTTTTTTTCCAAGGCCCAAACTCTTCCTCACGTACCAACTTGCGTCTCACAGTACCCGTCCGTCAACCTAGATAGCAGAATAGTCGTGATTGGTTCAATTATAAGGAAAATTGTACTTTTCAGGTCCCACATGGGTTGTGAAATTTACCTACTATTGTCCATGCTCTTAGAATATTATAGATCAGCTACTTCCTATTGAAGGTTCGTAGTTTTGTTTTGAGAAATATTAGTTGTTCTTAGTAAATTATAATAAGCACTAAAAATTATTACATAGAATAACAGTCCTTCACCAATCAATATTATATACCATAGTTGGTGCTTTACAAATCTTTAAAGGATGTTTTGTAGGAACGCTAACAGAAAACGATGGTTCATTGGAATGTCTATGGGGTAAACTATTCTAAACAGGATGGTATTGTGTCTACTATACCAACTACAGGATCGGTATATTGTCCACTACCACCTGTTAGGTGAGTAAGGGGTGCAATACCACCCACAGGATGGGTATGAGGGTCACATCCACCCAGAGGATGAGTATGGGGATCACATCCACCCACAGGAAGGGTATGGGGTCCAATACCACCCACAGGATGAGTATGGCGTCCACTACAACCCACAGGATGAGTATGGCGTCCACTACAACCCACAGGATGGGTATGGGGCTCCAACCACCCATAGAATGGGTATGGGGCTCCAACCACCCATAAAATGGGTATGGGGTCCAATAACACCCACTGGATGTGTATATGGCGTCCATTGCCGCCCGTCGAGCTCGGAAACCGCAGCATTCATCTCAGAACCATGCCTATTTCACGCAGATTCCTTAATAAACGTAAAAGTTTTATATGTCACAAGAAAGATAGAAATATAAGCTTCATTCTAAATACCTTACCATGGGCATATTTAAATTTAAACCGAAGATACGTGTACTTTTATAATAGCCGAGCTCCGACCCCGGACAGATCGATCGACCGAGCAACTCTCTCTCAGAACAATGTTTATTTCACGTGAATTCGTTAGTAAACATATATGTTTTATATGTCTCAAGAAAGACAGACATATAAGCTTCACTTTAAACACTTTACTATAGACATATTTAAATTTCTAATGAAGATTATTGTATTTTAAAAATTACGGAGCTCCCACCCCGTACAGACTGAACGACAGAGCAACTCTCTCTCAGATCAATGTTTATTTCACGTAAATTCGTTAATAAACACAAATGTTTTATAAGTCTTAAGCAAGATAGAAATAAGAGCTTCATTTTAAATACATTACAATAGACATATTTATAGCTCAAGTGAAGATACATATGTTTTTATAGTAGCGCTCAGTAGCTTGTCGGGCATGGAGTGCAGACGCCTACGCACTTGCCGATATATTGTATAATTAACAAAGATACGCTAATAAAGCCTAAAATCTTATATGCCTCCAGAAAGACCGATATATGAACATTATTATAATTGCACCAAATGAAATATATCATGTTCGAGAACAAAGATATATCAATTTTAAATTAAGTTTCGACTCTCTCTCGGGTGAGAGAGATGGGGTGACTCTCGCCCCATCTATTGGAGATTCTGTGCACTAAATACCCAAAGCTACTCAAACCCTCCTAGCATTATTTAAGTAATGAAGTAATATGGTATATTTACTCACTATAATGTGGGTGCTGAATGCAGAACATGAGAAAACATATATTTACTCCAAACTAATATAATTTCATTATGAAATAGGTAGCATCAAAGGAAGTCGATGGTCCAAGTAGCAATGTTGTGGAGCGACTTATCCAAGATATATTGTTGTTTGGAAAGTGTTTGTTGGCATATCCAGTTGTCGCACTTCTCTGCTCAAATTATCACAAATTTAAATTATAATGTTAACAAGTAGAATACGTATTTTTAATAAAATCTAACATAACTAGCCAGAAAACATTTAACATTAATTAAAAAATATATGTTTGGAAGTTAAATCGACTTCATAGGACAATGGTTTTGTTATGTATACTCGTTATTCGTTGACATGCGTTCGCTACTTAAACTACCATGTACTGTACTTATGTAAAATCTCCCATGTCTCTTCGCTCATCTCACCGAACCCTACAGGCTCTGTGATATATTGTTTAATTAATTGAGATTCACAAATAAAGCTAATAATTGTATATGTTATCAAAAAGGCAGAGCTTAGTTTAGTTCATTTATTATGCACTCCATACCCATCCTATGGACGATAGTGGAGTGTTACAGAGGCACATAATGGGCTCAGGGAATGAGCCCCACAATTCATATAGCCAAGCAAGTTATAATCTTGATAAGCTAGTTACAAAAGTCAATACACATTGTCACATCAACAATGGGCTCGAGACCGACCACAAGTACAGTTTATAATTTAAGCAACTGATTTATATGGAGGGCTAGTGTCACAATTGATATGTTTATCCTACACATAACCCCCTCTCCCCCATCCAATGGGCAGGGGTGGATAGGTTACAATCAAGTTTTTTTTTTGCGTTTTATTCAGAGATTAGATCTTATTGGGTGAGGAAAGATATTCATATTTTAAAGAAGGCTTCTTGGCTGATGCTCTCCATTGATGGAAAATATACAACCTTTTGAAAATCAATGTTAGTTTGATCTAGATATTGTAATTAACGAAAGTATTTATGTCATCTGAAAGGTAGAAATATAGGCTACATTTAAAATCCTTTGTCATAAATATAACTGAAGTGAAAACGAAGATATATGCGTTTTGATAGTTACTTGATGGCTTGCTCTGAGAGTGTGAAGCCCTGCACACCAGCCAATAAATTGTATAATTAGTTTCCATATATTTTAATTAATCTTAAAAATCTATATGTCAGAAGAAAGGAAGATGTAGCCGTTAATGTGACAACATTTAAAAATATATATATCTTAAGTTAAATAAATAATACCACCTTATTGCCGGTGTCCGGACACATGAAAATTACCTAGGTATCAGTGTCCAGCCAGGCGGGGATCACAGGCTGCACAATACTGATAAATTTATGTAATGCACTACTTGTGGTCGATCTCGAACCCATTTATGATGTGACGACTTATAGTGAATTTTGTAACTAGCTCATTAAGATTGTAACTTGCTTAGCTAAATGAATTGTGGGGTTCGGTCCATTCATTTTCTTTCTTTATTATGCACCCCATAATACACATCCCGTGGGCGGTGGTGTAAAGGATTACAGAGGCACATAATCGGTTCAGGAACTGAACCCTCTAGTTCGTTTAGCTAAGCAAATAACAATCTTTTGACGCTAGTTACAAAATTATTAATGTACACATACTTATGCATACATGTACATATTCATACGTATACATATATACATACACATACATATTTAATCACCACCACAAATACACACATCAGTAATCTTTTGTGTCACAAGTGATTCAATAAGAGGCTCACAACAGTCACTATACAAGGCACTTTACATTTATGGTGAGTCACACAGTTACTAGTCTTGCTCCACACCCACCCAACTGGGCGGCAGCTTTACAGTCATGTGCTCCACACCCACCCAACTGGGCGGCAGCTTTACAGTCATGTGCTCCACACCCACCCAACTGGGCGGCAGCTTTACAGTCATGTGCTCCACACCCACCCAACTGGGCGGCAGCTTTACAGTCATGTGCTCCACACCCACCCAACTGGGCGGCAGCTTTACAGTCATGTGCTCCACACCCACCCAACTGGGCGGCAGCTTTACAGTCATGTGTATGCATTACCTACAGTAAGCAAATTTTGGATACTTCGCTAAGATTTCGAGCAGCACATCATTATGAATGAAGTACTTACACATTTCATGGACACTATTGATGTTGTTATCTTTAAATTCCGCGATTTTTCACATTCCTTTATATAATGACGCAAAGTATGCGAATAGTTCTGCTGACAGAGTTTACATTTAGTCAAATCTACATCAGCAGATGTTACAAACTTCCAGAGGTACTTGTAGCTGAGCCTAAACCTAGCAGTGGTAACATCTAGAAGTCTGCTAACATTATTGGATGACCCATAGACGAGCGATTCATCAAAGTTTATACAATATTGTGAAATTGACAGTCAGTGTAGTAACATAAATTGGTAAATCATAAATATTGTAAGTTAAGAATCTGATGCATGTGTGTGTGTTGGGAGGGGCGGGGGTTATACCCTTGGTAAGCGAGAGTGGAAAGTAACCTTAGACGTACTGCGGTCAATGTGTGGGGGGGGGGGGAGGGGGAGGGTGGGAGAGTCAAATCCACCCTCCAACATCTGGACATAGTACCACCAGCCTCCACAACACTCCATCAGCCTCCAGCTGATGCTTGTAGATGCCTCATCTAACCTCACCTATGTCACACATTAACCTACAGTTCCTGTGACATTTCAACTCCTCATCACAGTGGCGTTTCACCAATATAAACTGTATTGGATTTTGTCCCGAAATAGCTATATACTGGCTGGACGTGTATGTATGTATGTATGTATGTATGTATGCATGCATGTATGAATGGATAGATGGATGGATGTATGTACACATGCATGCATGTATGTATGTAATGTATGTATGTATGTATGTATGTGTATGTATGTATGTATGTATGCATGCATGCATGCATGTATGTATGTATGTATGTATATGTATGTATGTATGTATGTATGTATGTATGTATGTATGTATGTATGAATGGATAGATGGATGGATGTATGTATGTATGTACGCATGTATGTATGTATGTATGTATGTATGTATGTATGTATGTATGTATGTATGTATGCATGCATGTATGTATGTATGTATGTATGTATGGATAGATGGATGGATGGATGTATGTATGTACGCATGCATGTATGTATGTATGTATGTAATGTATGTATGTATGTATGTAATGTATGTATGTAATGTATGTATGTAATGTATGTATGTATGTATGTAATGTATGTATGTATTTATATACGCATGTATTTATATACGCATGTATGTATGTATGTATGTATGTATGTATGTATGTATGAATGGATGTACGCATGCATGTATGTATGTATGTATGTATGTATGTATGTATTCCCAATCACGTTAAAGACTCCCCCCTCTATCATCCAGTTTAAGAGAAAAACAACTATGTACTAAATAATCGACTCCTTGTAACTTTAATTATGCTGACCTTCCTATCTGCATTCAGACTGAGCCTACCATCATTAAAGGTGATTATAACGCTAGACATAGGAATATTGGTAATTCGCAGTTCAGTAATCGTAACGGCAACTAGTGTCACTATTAGGTAGTATGAGATATGCTGAATGTTGTCAATATACCATCTGAATACGCCTCACTTTGCGTTAATCATTGAACGTCCTAATGATTAAGGTCCCCAAAAGGACTTAATCAGACCTCAGTGGATATTTTTACTCTCCCTCTCTCTCTCTCTCTCTCTCTCTCTCTCTCTCTCTCTCTCTCTCTCTCTCTCTCTCTCTCTCTCTCTCTCTCTCTCTCTCTCTCTCTCTCTCTCTCTCTCTCAGAGCATCCCTTTGTGTTGTATGTGGGTGCTGAAGTTCAGTCTCTTGTCTATGTACCCAAGCAAACCCAAGCAAACTACTGTGGAAATGTGCAGGACAAACATATCAATTGTGACACTAGCTCTCCACATATAGCATTTGCTTAATTTAGAAACTGTACTTGTGGTCGATCTCGAACACATGTTGTTGATGTGACGATGTGTTATGAATTTTGTGGCTAGCTCCTCAAGATTGTAACTTGCTTAGATAAATAAATTGTGTTCAGTCCCTGAACCCATTATGTGATAAATTAACTAAACTAAAAACTATAGTATGGCGACGAAACCTGAACTGCATAATGTAAATAGGGATTAACCAGAAAAAGATATAGGTGAAGAATAACACCAGGTAACTGTAAAGCTGCCGCCCAGTTGGGTGGGTGTGGAGCACATGACTGTAAAGCTGCCGCCCAGTTGGGTGGGTGTGCAGCAAGACTAGTAACTGTGTGACTCACCATAGATGTAAAGTGCCTTGTATAGTGACTGTTGTGAGCCTCTTGTTGAATCACTTGTGACACAAAAAATTACTGATGTGTGTATTTGTGTGGGTGATTAAATATGTATGTGTATTTATATATGTATACGTATGTATATGTACATGTATGCATAAGTATGTGTACATTAATAATTTTGTAACTAGCGTCAAAAGATTGTTATTTGCTTAGCTAAACGAACTAGAGGGTTCAGTTCCTGAACCGATTATGTGCCTCTGTAATCCTTTACACCACCGCCCACAGGATGGGTATTATGGGGTGCATAATAAAGAAAGAAAATGAATGGACCGAACCCCACAATTCATTTAGCTAAGCAAGATACAATCTTAATGAGCTAGTTACAAAATTCACTATAAGTCGTCAAATCATAAATGGGTTCGAGATCGACCACAAGTAGTGCATTATATAATTTATCAGTATTGTGCAGCCTGTGATCCCCGCCTGGCTGGATACTGATACCTAGGTAATTTTCATGTGTCCGGACACCGGCGATAAGGTGGTATTATTTATTTAACTTAAGAGATATATATTTTTAAATGTTCTCACATTAACGACTACATCTTCCTTTCTTCTGACATATAGATTTTTAAGATTAATTAAAATATATGGAAACTAATTATACAATTTATTGGCTGGTGTGCAGGGCTTCACACTCTCAGAGCAAGCCATCAAGTAACTATCAAAACGCATATATCTTCGTTTTCACTTCAGTTATATTTATGACAAAGGATTTTAAATGTAGCCTATATTTCTACCTTTCAGATGACATAAATACTTTCGTTAATTACAATATCTAGATCAAACTAATATTGATTTTCAAAAGGTTGTATATTTTCCATCAATGTGTAAGTTTGTTACAAATGGAGAGCCAAGAAACCTTCTTTAAAATATGAATATCTTTCCTCACCCAATAAGACCTAATCTCTGAATAAAACGCAAAAAAAAAACTTGATTGTAACCTATCCACCCCTGCCCATTGGATGGGGGAGAGGGGGTTATGTGTAGGATAAACATATCAATTGTGACACTAGCCCTCCATATAAATCAGTTGCTTAAATTATAAACTGTACTTGTGGTCGGTCTCGAGCCCATTGTTGATGTGACAATGTGTATTGACTTTTGTAACTAGCTTATCAAGATTATAACTTGCTTGGCTATATGAATTGTGGGGCTCATTCCCTGAGCCCATTATGTGCCTCTGTAATACTCCACTATCGTCCATAGGATGGGTATGGAGTGCATAATAAATGAACTAAACTAAGCTCTGCCTTTTTGATAACATATACAATTATTAGCTTTATTTGTGAATCTCAATTAATTAAACAATATATCACAGAGCCTGTAGGGTTCGGTGAGATGAGCGAAGAGACATGGGAGATTTTACATAAGTACAGTACATGGTAGTTTAAGTAGCGAACGCATGTCAACGAATAACGAGTATATATAACAAAACCATTGTCCTATGAAGTCGATTTAACTTCCAAACATATATTTTTTAATTAATGTTAAATGTTTTCTGGCTAGTTATGTTAGATTTTATTAAAAATACGTATTCTACTTGTTAACATTATAATTTAAATTTGTGATAATTTGAGCAGAGAAGTGCGACAACTGGATATGCCAACAAACACTTTCCAAACAACAATATATCTTGGATAAGTCGCTCCACAACATTGCTACTTGGACCATCGACTTCCTTTGATGCTACTTATTTCATAATGAAATTATATTAGTTTGGAGTAAATATATGTTTTCTCATGTTCTGCATTCAGCACCCACATTATAGTGAGTAAATATACCATATTACTTCATTACTTAAATAATGCTAGGAGGGTTTGAGTAGCTTTGGGTATTTAGTGCACAGAATCTCCAATAGATGGGGCGAGAGTCGCCCCCATCTCTCTCACCCGAGAGAGAGTCGAAACTTAATTTAAAATTGATATATCTTTGTTCTCGAACATGATATATTTCATTTGGTGCAATTATAATAATGTTCATATATCGGTCTTTCTGGAGGCATATAAGATTTTAGGCTTTATTAGCGTATCTTTGTTAATTATACAATATATCGGCAAGTGCGTAGGCGTCTGCACTCCATGCCCGACAAGCTACTGAGCGCTACTATAAAAACATATGTATCTTCACTTGAGCTATAAATATGTCTATTGTAATGTATTTAAAATGAAGCTCTTATTTCTATCTTGCTTAAGACTTATAAAACATTTGTGTTTATTAACGAATTTACGTGAAATAAACATTGATCTGAGAGAGAGTTGCTCTGTCGTTCAGTCTGTACGGGGTGGGAGCTCCGTAATTTTTAAAATACAATAATCTTCATTAGAAATTTAAATATGTCTATAGTAAAGTGTTTAAAGTGAAGCTTATATGTCTGTCTTTCTTGAGACATATAAAACATATATGTTTACTAACGAATTCACGTGAAATAAACATTGTTCTGAGAGAGAGTTGCTCGGTCGATCGATCTGTCCGGGGTCGGAGCTCGGCTATTATAAAAGTACACGTATCTTCGGTTTAAATTTAAATATGCCCATGGTAAGGTATTTAGAATGAAGCTTATATTTCTATCTTTCTTGTGACATATAAAACTTTTACGTTTATTAAGGAATCTGCGTGAAATAGGCATGGTTCTGAGATGAATGCTGCGGTTTTCGAGCTCGACGCGCGGCAATGGACGCCATATACACATCCAGTGGGTGTTATTGGACCCCATACCCATTTTATGGGTGGTTGGAGCCCCATACCCATTCTATGGGTGGTTGGAGCCCCATACCCATCCTGTGGGTTGTAGTGGACGCCATACTCATCCTGTGGGTGGTATTGGACCCCATACCCTTCCTGTGGGTGGATGTGATCCCCATACTCATCCTCTGGGTGGATGTGACCCTCATACCCATCCTGTGGGTGGTATTGGACCCCTTACCCACCTAACAGGTGGTAGTGGACAATATACCGATCCTGTAGTTGGTATAGTAGACACAATACCATCCTGTTTAGAGTAGTTTACCCCATAGACATTCCAATGAACCATCGTTTTCTGTTAGCGTTCCTACAAAACATCCTTTAAAGATTTGTAAAGCACCAACTATGGTATATAATATTGATTGGTGAAGGACTGTTATTCTATGTAATAATTTTTAGTGCTTATTATAATTTACTAAGAACAACTAATATTTCTCAAAACAAAACTACGAACCTTCAATAGGAAGTAGCTGATCTATAATATTCTAAGAGCATGGACAATAGTAGGTAAATTTCACAACCCATGTGGGACCTGAAAAGTACAATTTTCCTTATAATTGAACCAATCACGACTATTCTGCTATCTAGGTTGACGGACGGGTACTGTGAGACGCAAGTTGGTACGTGAGGAAGAGTTTGGGCCTTGGAAAAAAAAGTAACTGGGAATATATCACATATTTACTAATTCATATTCAACATATTGACTTTAAGCATTAAGTCATATATGTGCTGTCTTGTGTGAGAACGGGTTGCGGGGATAGACCACAGGCTGGCTGGACCGAATAATCCTGTGAACAACCTGGGAGATCCGCGCCTTGGAACAGGGAAGAAGGGAAACTGGGTCCACCCACATCGTGTCCCCTACCATTGAGGCGGTGGTGCACAGATACCGGCGAAGAACCGCAACTGGACACAAAACATGATGCACCCCCAGCCGAACAAATCAACAACAACCCAACGACTCCTTCGGAAAGCAGTAGACTGATTCTTCACCAAAAAAGAAGGCTGCAAACGAACGAAACGACCACCAGGACTGAAAGAGCAGAAACCCCTGCTCCGAAGGAGAGCACAAAGCTCTTCGACCTGACCCCCAAGAGGCCAATGCCAACAAGAAAAAAGACTTAAAAAAGCAGTCCTGAACTGAGGGGGGCCACCACAAGCTGAGGAGAAGAGTGAAAAGAGAGTACCCATTCCAACGACTAGGACAGCTCAGGCGGCGCATGAGCAGGCAGGAGGGGAAAACAACGCCCAAGAAAGCTTGCGGAACGGAGCAGAAGTGACATCCACCCCGAAAGCAAGCTGCAGCGGCTCTGCCAGCACTGCACGAAATGAGGCGACAGTATTTGGCACAAGATGACAGTCCTGAAACAACTAAGAGAGAAAGGACTAAACAACCCAATCAGAAATAGAAGACAACCTACAAAGAGACAAAAATTGCCGAAAGGACCGCCAGGAAATTTCATACTACCGTCTAGACAAAACTCGCAGGTGGGACACCATCAATTAAGCCACCTGATCACCATACAAGTGGTGATACACCCATGTGAAAAAGACCAGACGCGAAGAGTGGAGAAGATCGAATCAGCCACATAACGGACCGGACCGAGCTGCTGAAAGAGGCGGAGCCGCAGGAAGACCCTTGGGTTTGGACATTGAGAGAGAAGCACCCGAAACCAAGGCTGGCCCAGCCACCAAGGAGCCAACAGGACTACTCTCCCTTGGTAAGTCTCCAACCGAGGCAGGATCCGGAGCAACAACCGAACCGGAGGGAAGAGGTATAGGTAACTCCACCTCGACCAGTCCAGCCGAAAAGCATCGACCCCTGACGGCCTCGCAGTCTGGCAAGGGTGCCTCATGAACTGGCAGATACCTCGACCACTCCGATGCGAATAGGTCCACTGCTGGGCGCCTGTACGTCCAGCAGAGCCAACTGAACGAGTTGGCGTCGACCGTCCATTCTGTGGAAAGGGGAAGGAACCAAAACAGGCTGTCTGCCAGGATGTTTGACACCCCCCTGAACATAAACCGCCAGGAGAGCCGAACCCTGAGAACTCAGCAGACGAGTCACCCGAAGCTACCAGCCCCAAAGAACCAAGGACCGCATCGAACCCCCACGGTTCAGGGAATGAACCACCGGGGAGCAGTCCAAATGGAACCGGATCGTTGCTCCTTGAGCGACCCAAATCCTCTGAAGTGAATGCCACACCGCCGCAAACTCCCATGCCGTGCTGTGAGCTCAATGGGAGTACGGACCCCATCGACCCTGGCTGGCCTGGTGAACACTTGTCGCAAAACCCCAGCCGAGAGATGAAGCATCAGTGAACGCATCGAGCGAGGGCTTGGGGAGGCACCACGGCACAGAACTCTGAAAAACCCGCAGAGGAAGCCGGCGACGCAGCAGCCGGCGCAAGGTTCCCGTGATCCGAACCCATCGATCGTGAGAGCGGCGGAAGGGAAGACCCCAAAGAAATCAGAACATCCGCCGAAGCCAGATTCGACCTGATGGGTAGACCAGCACTGTAAAGTTCAGGCTCCAACACAGCCGCTCAAACAACCGACGTGTGACCCGGGTGCCCTCCAAAAACAGCCAGAGGCGGGACTGCAGCAGCAACAGCGTCGTAGGAGGGTGAGACAAGGAAGCGGTCCGAGAGTCCCACACCAGACCCAGCCAAGTCCGAACCTGAGAGGGAACCAAAAGGGACTTACTCTAGTTCACCATGAATCCCGAACCCGGCGAACTGGGAAAGAACCATATCCCTGGCGAGCTGACACGCAGACTGGCTGGGAGCCCACACCAGCCAGTCGTCGAGGTAAGCCAGAACCCGAACCCCTAACAGAAGCAAACAGGTCACCACGACCCGGTAAAGCGTGTGAACACTCGAGGTCCATATTCAAGCTGAATGGAAGGTAAGCTTGTTGTCCTATGACAAAACCGAGCCAGTCACTGAACCCCGGATGAATCGGGACATGTACAATAAAATTATAAAACCAATACGCGTCCCGGAGGTCCAGAGACACCATCCAGGCACCCGGCTCCAAAAGCAGCCGGACCTGAGAGTGGTCATCCAAATGGAGGGGCAAAAGTGCCAGGGACTTTTCGGAACTGAAAACAGGTGGGAAACTCACCTGAGGGACGTTGTCGTTTCGACCACACCCAAGTGAACCCACTCCCGGATGACCTGACAGCACAGGAGAAGAGGCCTGCCCTGCCAGCCCTGATCCCCCTGAAGGAGGAGGACCGACCCAACGCCACCGCAGGTCAGAGGAAACGACCCGAAATGCCCTCAAATTGTGGGACCAGGCGAGAGCAAACAGCGCGAGCTTCCTCCCCTATTGCTCCGTCAACGGGGCAACCTGCGGAAGGGCCGACGACCCCTACAAGAGCCCAACCAATGCCAAGAGCGATTACTGTGCCTACGGCTCCAGAGGTGGTGCCAGCCCCGAATCTGGCACTATTGGCGTATGACAACCGAAGGAACCCCGAGACCTGGCAGGACCTCCATGGCCTCCCTTCTGGGCAGGACCTCCATGGCCTCCCTTCTGGGCAGGACCTCCATGGCCTCCCTTCTGGGCAGGACCTCCATGGCCTCCCCGGAGAACCTACAAATCTGACAATGGCTGTCAACTAGATGAAGCCAACTGCAGAAAATGCATCACCGCAGACTCTGCAAATAGCAATGGACAAAAAGGTGATGAAAATCTAAGAGCCAGGGCCCACGACGATTCCAAAATTTGGACAAGCACCGCCTGTCAGCACGCGAGATGAGGAGCGAAGAACAGACACCGCCTCTCTCAGAAACGGCGCATACATCTTCATCAAAGTAGCCGGCGCCCGAGCTGCGGAAGCAAGCACACCGAATCCTAGCCCGGAAACCAGCTCCTCCACACCCAACACGAGACAGTCCAAAGACAGCGCACAAATCCTCGGCCACCAGGGATGCCGAAAGGGAGGGAACGTGCACGTGAAGCCGCACCTGGCTGACATCATAAGGAAGGACAGGAGCGAACAAGCATGATCGGCAAAGCTTAAGCGTAAAAACAAAAATGTGTATACTCTTTTTACTCTCCTGACCTTAGTTCTCGAGCTACATATTTCATTTTGGTACCAACGTGTTCGCAATAAAATTCTCTAGAAGAACATCAGTAAACAAAGTCACGAAACGTATAGGGATACCAGCACCAAATAAATAACTACGAAGATGACTCGCCGTGAGCGCCCAACAGCAACAAAATGTTTTTACTCTTGGGATTGTTATCACCTCCACACTTGTCCTACAGCATTAATTTTGGTATCAATGGACTCGCAATGAAATTCCCAACACGGTGATATGAATACAAACGTAGAATAATGATCGTGGCCCACCCGCAAGAGTGTGGGAAGTGGTGAAATTGTTACCCGGTATCGGTGACGGGACGACACATGTGCGATACGGCGCTTTGAAAGTTTATACTTATTTCACTGTCCTGACATTATTATACTATGTACGTCATTCATTTTTGTGTCAATGTGTTCGCAATAGAATGTTCTATGAGCCCGTAGGTAAAAAAGATCAACAAAGCGTAAGATCGAATAGCGCCAAATATAAAACAACGCTGGAACATATCAGTGAGCGTCAAACACACACGAAATGTTTTTACTTTTGTTATGTTTGTCAAGTTTATACTTGTTGCACACAGTTATTTTTGGTTGTACATTGATCGGAATAAAATTCCCTAAACAGACATATGCATATAATACATGATATGGGGGAAGCATTACCAGTATAAATGGCTAAAGTCACCCACCTGCAACCCGTTTGGGACACTCATGCAGACACACGCTACACCCAAAAAAAATCTATGAAGGTTCGAGTCTACTTATGGCAGTTTATGTGATAGTGTTCATTCTGGTATCAAAATACAAAATACATTACCAGTATAAACGGCTAAAGTCACCCATCTGCAACCCGTTTGGGACACTCGTGCAGACACACGCTACACCCAAAAAAAAATCTATGAAGGTTCGAGTCTACTTATGGCAGTTTATGTGATAGTGTTCATTCTGGTATCAAAATACTCGTTTCAGTTTGTAGTTCATGCGATTTTCAGAATCAACTGAATCGCTGGAGGTTCAACATTTGAGTCAGAGTCATCTGACAAAACCGTCTCGTCAAATGGCAGTGTGCCAGACATCTCGGGTTCTGATTCGGTTGCTGCTTCAGCTTGAGGTGTTGAAGTGAACAAAGGCCGCTTCACCCCAGATGGTCCAGGAGTTTGCATGGCGTCAGCATAGGCAGGACCTGTGTCATCATTTATGTCTGGAGCGTGCCACAAGTGTTGAGATACTGTTGCTGTTTGAGGCCAATCTTCCGGGTCCCAGCACAATAGGGCCCAATTTGCCACCTCGTGGAACTGTAGCAATGTTAGCTTTTTTTGATCAGTTGTGTTGTATTTGTACAAAACAAAGGCATTATGCAAAGCCATTTGCAGGAAATAAAACGTTATCTTTTAGGTCCACTTGTGAGTTTTCCTGGTAAAATGGTAATACCATTTGATCGAAGTGGTCCACACCTTTCATGAACTTATCGTACCATGCAGCCTAGTAGTGAGAAAGAGAGCCTCATGGTGCGCAGTTTGAAACAAACCCAAAGTAAATCGGATTAAAATTGAATTTTATACAAATATTTTTTTCAGGACATCATTTTATGTCCACATCGCGGAAGCGGGTAGGCGAAACAGGACTCCGGGCGGAGTCCTGATCCGCGCAAAGTGTTAATCCTTAAAACACGCTCCACATTGGTGATCAAGTCCCAAGCACTACAGGTTCCTGTACTCATAACCGGGAACTCGAAATAAGTTGGCCCAAGGGATGAGCCCAAAGGCCTCAAAGACATGGTTAAAATTCTGGTGGTGCAAGTTAAATACAGTATTAATCTGTCTCTAAAATTGGTGTAGATACTGTATTTTCTGGGGGAAGCCCCGTCGGCTCCCTGGAGCTTTACCAGGCTGATATGCTAATGTCAGATTTTGGCATCAGCCATGTGTATGGAGTTCTAGGGCCTACCAGGGACCACGGCCAGAACCTGGCCCCCTCAGAGAGGCAAGGGGAGCAATGGCTTATAGAAATCCCTGTGTGGTTGGAAGCATTTTATGTCTGCCATCGACCGGGTCAAGCATCCAGAAAGGTAAGCATTCCAAAACAAACCCCTATTCTGGTTAAAATTGCTACCAAAAGCCGAACTAGTGGATAGAACTACCCAACAGAAAACAAGCAAACTAGTATGAAGTCACACGTCACCGCACCGCTGTCTGCGCAGCTCCCCCCTCCCCAAGAGGGGGAAGGGGGAGCCCCAGACCTCCCACGCCGGCTATCCACCCATCAGTTCTGAGGCTGATGCTATAGGCACCGGTTGTGTGCTCTGGTTCCAGTAGTTGTTTCAGCACTGTACCTAGAGTGTGGTGTCTGTCTTCTGGGTGGTGCGTGACCCGGATGTGAGTCTCCAGTACTTGGGCTGCATGCGCCCAGGGTTCTCTTCCCTAGATGCCCTGTAAGTACTGCCCTTGGGGCTTGGGGCCACCTTCCACAAGTTCCTTGGGTTCTGCCCCTGCTAGGCCATTTACTGCTTGGTTTTCGGCCGCTCTTTGTGTGCTCGGGTGTTCTGTCTCCCTTGTTCGCCTTAGGGTAAGGGGCAGTTTTGCACTGGTGGGGCGCAGGGTACTGTGCAGCTTGTCTTTACCGATCATGGCGACCGGCTCTGTTCCGCTTGGGTACGCTGTCCTCTTGCGGGGTTTTCTTTTTCTTTTTGTTTATCTACCTGGTGGGGGGTCTGCCTTCGTTCTTGCCCCCTTGTGTTTTGAGTGTTTTTCTGGTGGTACCCCCTGCTAGGTCCCCGTGAGTGTACACGTCCCGGGGGTTCAGCTCTTAGAAAGTTGTTTGGTAGCTTTGGTCGCCGGTTAGCAGTACCCTGCCTGGGATTACCTGAACGCGAGTCCTCTTATAGTAAACGCTCTTGACCCTGGGAAACCCCTGGGGGCGCGAGGGTCCGATGGATGTGACCCCAGAGTCCCCCCTTGCTTCCAGTGAGTTTGAGGGTTGCTCTCACCCTTTGTCTCTGGGTGACTCTCTGTTTTGCCTCCGTCTGCTGCTTGTGGGTTCAGTGATGCCTTCGACCCGGAGTCCTGCGAGTTTTGTTGCTCGTTGTGGCTTTGTTACCTGGTTGTGCTGACTAAGTGGGTGCGGCCTCTCACTCTTCTCCCTTGCTCCGGTATGTGCCCCATCACTCCGGGGGTGTCCTGGTTTCCAGCTGTGGGGAGGACGCTGAGGTTTTCCCTGTATCATGGGTGTGGGTCGCCTCCTTCGCCTCTACCCTGCTACCCTGCTCTCCTGGGTGCCCGGCTCTGGCTTCTTCACCTGGCAGTGCTCCCAGGATCTTCTGGGCACTGTTGGGTCGTGTCACGTTCGTGCCTCCGTTCGACAGGTGAGTTTCTGCGGTCTGGCGTCTTTTGGCCGGGCGCTAGATACGGAAATTTATATACCTGTCTTTATTTAGGTATATTTCTGTACGATTGAGACCGTTCGCACTCCAGTGACTGTCCCTTTTCAACCCTTCCTGTCCCACTCATGTGCATGTCCAACCCTTGCTAGAGTCATTCAGGGGACCCACCTCTTTCATGTTATGAGGTTTGGGTTGTGGTGCTGGTTATGTACTCACCTGGGAGGTCTCTCCTGGTTGTGCTTGCGGGGTTTTGAACTCTGGCTCTTGGGTCCCGCCTATATGGAAGGACTTGCGGGATAGTACCAGTGGAGTGCAGTGGTGCAATAGGCACAATCGGGGAATGCACAGTATAACCATCAGAGGTCTGCGGTTGTTACACGTCCTGCCTGCGAGCATACGCCAGATCGCCGGTACATCCGAGGACTTTCAGGACATACTAGCCTGTTTTCGAATTGATGTTCCGGCCCATCCTGGTTGTGATGGGTATGTGGGCCGCTCCACGCAGCTGCCTGGTGGGCCACCCTCTGACCAGTCTAGCCTAGCCTAGGGCCGGGCTTGGGGTGTAAATGAACTCCCAGAACCCCATCCAGCGGGTATCGAGCGGGTTTCTCCGCCGTCGGTCGCCTGGTGTGCAGGTTCCTGGGCCTGCTGGGTTCTGTCGTGTCTCAGTTGGCCGTGTCTGGGGTCTGCCTGCTCCATTCTCTGCCTTTGCAGAAGCGAGTTGCTATTTACATGTTGCATGTTGCGGTGGTGCCTGTTGCTGCTACTGCACGTGTGCATTGGTAACATGTTTCGCGGTGGCGTGTCCTTGTTCCTGTGTCCAGTTGTGGTGTGGCACTTTGCTGCTGTTTTGGGCCTAGGGTTTGCATATGGGGGTTTGCTTGTTGTTTTTCGTGGTCTTCGGGCTCCTGGCTTGGCCCTCCCATGTGCGTGGGGTTTCTGTCCCTGCCTGATTGTCCACCCCCTGGTTGTTCCTGGGGTTTGTGCTTCAGCTCTTTCGTCCTTCCTCTCCCCAGTCGTTTTCCTGGCATCTCCTTTGGTCGGCTTTGCCTGCACTTGCTGCTGTGGTGGGGGTGGGGGGGGGGGTTCGGGATTCTACCGCTTTCCTTCCTTGTGCGTTCCCTTTGTTTCCTCCTCTGCCGCAGGGGTGTTCTGCATGTGTTCCTTGGCTTCTTGGGCATTCTTTCAGCCAGTGTCCTATGGCACGCTTCTTTGTCTCGGTCTGTTGCAGTTGCTCGTACCCCTTGGTTCGGGTACTGTTTCTGGAGGCAACCCTTACGCCTTCTTTGGTTTTCCTGGCTTGCCTTACCGGTTGGCTTTTCGCGGCCTTGCGATGTCTTGGGTCGGACCAGTGGTTTCTGATCTCCTGACGGGCTTGCTTGCTTTGGGGAGTTTTCTGTTCGGCAGACGTTCCATCTCCTTGTGCCGCCTGGGTTTCGGTGGTCGCGCCCGGGATCTTCCCGCGGCTCCACCTTTTCCTGGGCTCGAAGGGGCCTTGTCGGGGCTGCTTCTGTTCTGGCTCGCGGTCTAGCCTCTGGTTGGTGGTCGGGTGGCTTCGTAGTAGGTGTCCCACCTGCGTACTTCTTCTTGGCGGCAGTATGGGGTATTTTGGCGGTCCTTCCTTTTCCTCGTCGTCTTGCCACATACTGTCGCCTCTTTTCGTGCGGCGCTGGCTGAGCTGCTTTGGCTTGCTTTCGGTCTTGGTGTTGTTTCTGCACTGTTAGTAAGCTGTCTCGTGCGTTGTTTCACCTCCGGCCTGTTCATGCGCCACTTTTCACCGTCCTGGTCTCTGGTCAGTGTGCTCTGTCTTCTCCTCGGTTGGTGGTGCCCCTTCGGTTCCGGTTTGTTTTTTCGTCGGCTCTTTTTCCTGTTGGCAATTGCCTTTGGGGGTCGGGTCGCTGGGCTTCTTCCTCCTTAGCAGGGGTTTTCTGCTCCTTCGGTTTTAGTGTTTTGGTTGTTCAGTGGCAGCAGTCTCCATCTTTTCTGGCACGGGATGGGGCTGCTGCGTTCTGGAGGGTTCCTTGGTTTGTTGGTGCTTGGTTGGTCGGGCCGGGGGTGTGTCGTGTTTTTGTGTTCAGTGGCGGCCCTCCGCTGTTATTTGCGTGCCGCGGCATCTGTGTCTGGGGTGCATTTTGCGTTGATCCGGTTCCGTTCTTCCCAGGTTGTCAGCCGTGTTCTTGCGGCTAACCTGCCTGTGTTCTTCCCCCATGCCTGTAGCATTCGTGGTTTCGCTGCTCTCGCTGCTGTCTGAGCGACGTGTCCTTGCTGTCGTTGGAGCACGGATCTTTGGTGTTCGTACAGGGGCCTTGCTGCTCGTTGTCTTGTGTTGTTCCCGGGCCCTTTCAGGGCTGTGATGCCTTGGGTTAGCGTTTGCTACCGGTTGTCTCGCTTCCGTGGGGGGGTGCGTGGTGTCCGCCTCCCGGTTCTGTCCCTTTGACCTTCCTCTGTGGGTAGTTAGCTCCTGAGAGCCGATGGGATTCCGCCCAGAAAACCAGTGTTGACTGTAATGAAACGCCATTTTCTGGGTGAGACCCGGAGGCTCCCCGGCAACCCTCCCTCCCTCCCAGTCGGCGGTTTTTCGCGTGTTTTGACATCCAGCCTCAGAACTGACGGGTGGATAGCCGGCGTGGGAGGTCTGGGGCTCCCCCTTCCCCCTCTCGGGGAGGGGGGGAGCTGCGCAGACAGCGGCGCGGTGATGTGTGATGTCACACTAGTTTGCTTGTTTTCTGTTGGGGAGTTCTATCCACTAGTTCAGCTTTTGGTAGCAATTTTAACCAGAATTAGGGGTTTGTTTTGGAATGCTTACCTTTCTGGATGCTTGACCCAGTCGATGGCAGACACAGAATGCTTCCAACCACACAGGGATTTCTATAGGCCATTGCTCCCCTTGCCTCTCTGAGGGGGCCAGGTTCTGGCTGTGGTCCCTGGTAGGCCCTAGAACTCCATACACATGACTGATGCCAAAGTCTGACATTAGCATATCAGCCTGGTAAAACTCCGGGGAACCTCCAGGTCTCACCCAGAAAATGGCGATTCATTACATTCAACGCTGGTTTTTTAAAAGGGTCTCACAATTTTTTAACATAATATATGTACAAGTACAGGGAATGGTGGGGAATATTTGAATTTTGTTTTTTAATATTTTATATTTTATTCATCTTGAGATAAAAAAAAAAATGTGTATTTTCAAGAATGTATAATATTTTTTTTGCAAAAGTAGTTAATGTATGTCTCACCAATTTATTTTAGGTATGCCTGCAACAGTAAGGACAGAAATCAGTTCTAAGATATATGTAGAATTTATCAGCTGTGTTTTGGAGATAACAGAGAAGTTGGATTTGGACACATTTAAGCAAGAACCTTTAAAGGTGAGTTATTGATATTACCAGTATGACAAAGTTGAACTTTTCAGCATTCAAGATTGGCTATACAGTATAATAGCCTAAGTGTTGCTTCTACTAGTTTAATTTTATTTGCTGCAGTGTTCATAGCCAGTGGGGCTGAAGCCTGTTCAAAACAGAAAGCACTGGTAGAAAATAAGTGTCTTGGAAATGACTAATTTACCTTATGATGAAATTTTATCCCACTTTCCTGTAGTAGTTTTTTAATTATTCATCCCTGAGACTGGAATCAATAAGTTGGGCAATTAATAGGGTTGCTGTATATTTGCTATTTTTTCTGGGGGGAGCCCGTCGGCTCCCCGGAGCTTTACCGGCTGATATGCTAATGTCAGACTTTGGCATCAGTCATGTGTATGGAGTTCTAGGGCCTACCGGGGACCACGAGCCAGAACCTGGCCCCCTCAGAGAGGCAAGGGGAGCAATGGCCTATAGAAACCCCCGTGTGGTTGGAAGCATTCTATGTCTGCCATCGACCGGGTCAAGCATCCAGAAAGGTAAGCATTCCAAAACAAACCCCTATTCTGGTGAAAATTGCTACCTAAGCCGAACTAGTGGATAGAACTCTTCAACAGAAAACAAGGAAACTAGTATGACGTCATACGTCACCGCGCCGCTGTCTGCGCAGCTCCCCCCTCCCCGGGAGGGGGAAGGGGGGAGCCCCAGACCTCCCACGCCGGCTATCCACCCATCAGTTCTTCGGCTGATGCTATAGGCAATGGTTATGTGCTCCGGCTCCAGTGGTTGTTTCAGCACTGTACCTAGAGTGTGGTGTCTGTTTTCTAGGTGGTGCGTGAGCCGGGAGTGATTCTTCAGTACTCGGGCTGCATGCGCCTAGGGTTCCCTTCCCTAGGTGCCCTGTAATTACTGCCCTTGGAGCTTGGGGCCACCTTCCACAAGTTCCTTGGGTCCTGCCCCTGCTTGGCCGTTTACTGCTTGGTTTTCGGCCGCTCTTTGTGTGCTCGGGTGTTCTGTCTCCCTTGTTCACCTTAGAGTAAGGGGCAGTGTTTGCACTGGTGGGGCGCGGGGTACTGTGCAGCTTGTCTTTACCAATCATAGCGGCCGGCTCTGTTCCGCTTGGGTACGCTGTCCTCTTGCGGGGTTTTCTTTTTCTTTTTGTTTATCTACCTGGTGGGGGGGTCTGCCTTCGTTCTTGCCCCTTGTGTCCCTTGTGTTCTGAGTATTTTCTGGTGGTACCCCCTGCTAGGTCCCCGTGAGTGTACACGTCCCGGGGGTTCAGCTCTTAGAAAGTTGTTTGGTAGCTTTGGGTGCCGGTTAGCAGTACCCTGCCTGGGATTACCTGAGCGCGAGTCCTCTTAAAGTAAACGCTCGGGACCCTGGGAAACCCCTGGGGGCGCGCGGGTCCGATGGATGTGACCCCAGAGTCCCCCCCTCGCTTCCAGCGAGTTTGAGGGTTGCTCTCACCTTTTGTCTCTGGGTGACTCTCTGTTTTGCCTCCGTCTGCTGCCTGTGGGGTCGGTGACACCTTCGACCCGGAGTCCTGCGAGTTTGGTTGCTCGTTGTGGCTCGGTTACCCAGTTGTGCTAACAATGCGGGTGCGGGCAGCAGGGGCGTTGCACTTGAGCCTTGGTGGTGGCAATGTTCTCGTGGTTTCCTCCCCGGGAGCCCCGGGGCTGCCCCGTTGTAGTTCGTTTTGGGACTTGGGGGTGTTGGTTGCTTCGGTTCCATCCACGCCCCCTTGTCTTTCCCCTGGTTCACCCTTCCTGCCTGCATCCGGTTCCTTACCGTCTGTAGGTTCGGGGCGGGGTTTTTGGTGGTGTTGAGACTCGGGCAGTCTCGGGGAATTCCCCTTCCGGGGTAGTGACGGGGGCATTTGGGCCTGTTCCTCCAGCCGTGTTGTATGAGTCTGCCAGTGGGCTCCCTTCCTTGGTGTTTTCACGGCTGCCCCGGTTTTCTGGTACGGCCGGGGCTTTGGGGAAACGGCTCGGCCCCGGGGCCTGTCGTGTAGGTTCCCGGGGCTGGGGAGGGGCTGACTTGGGGGGGCCTTGGCCCCGTTAGACCCCGTGGGGGTTTTTATCCCCCTCTAGGCGGGGCTTGTGGTTACGCGGAGTGGGGTCTTTCCTCCCCACTCGCCGTACGTGCTGTTGGACGTCGGCCCCTCCCCGGGCTCGGTTCCTTGGCCTTTGAGTCGGTTGGTTCCGTCCTGTGGGTGGATGTTTCCTCCCCCCCCTTTTTGGGACGGTGTTTTTGTCATGTTTCCCCGTTCGATGGGGTTCTGCGTGACTTCTGATCTCGGGTGCGCCTGCGCCTTCGTGTGCCTTCGGGACTAGTGTTGGCTTCTGTGTTCTCGAGGGTACGGGAAGGTTTTTCGCTACTTCCCGCATTATTGGAACGTCTGTCGGCTCCTCGTACTTGTCGCCATGTTGGGCTACTTGTCGCCCTGTTGGGCTACTTGTCGCCCTGTTGGGCTACTTGTCGCCCTGTTGGGCTACTTGTCGCCCTGTTGGGCTACTTGTCGCCCTGTTGGGCTCCTTGTCGCCCTGTTGGGCTCCTTGTCGCCCGGTTGGGCTCCTTGTCGCCCGGTTGGGCTCCTTGTCGCCCGGTTGGGCTACTTGTCGCCCGGTTGGGCTACTTGTCGCCCGGTTGGGTTCCTTTTTGGGCTCTTTGCTTCTTTGGCCGGTTTTATTGTTCCTGCTTCCTCTTTTGGCTCCTTTTCTCGTACAGTAGTCCTGGCTGGCGCCTTCCCGCAGGGAGGGTGTGCGGTTCGGCCAGCGTGTTATGTGCATGCGCCGTGGAGTTTGTTTTGGTCTGGGCGGTGTTTCAGTGCTGGGGTTTTGCGCCCTTTTTTGCTACAGTGCTTCGCCTCTTGTTCTTCTCCCTGGCTGCGGTATGTGCCCCTTCGCGCCGGGGGTGTCCTGGTTCCCAGTTGTGGGGAGGACACTGCAGTTTTCCCTGTGTCATGGGTGTGGACCGCCTCCTTCGCCTCTCCCTGTTCTCCTGCGGGTCCGGCAGGGTCCGGCTCTGGCGTCTTCACCTGGCGATGCTCCCAAGTTCTTCTGGGCACAGTTGAGTCGTGTCAAGTTCGTGCCACCATTCGCCAGGTGAGTTTCTGCAGTCTGGCGTCTTTTGGCCGGGCGCTGGATGCGGCGGTGTTTATATACCTGTCTTTATTTAGGTATATTTTTGTACCACTGAGACCATTCGCACACCAGTGACTGTCCCTTTATCACCCCTTCCTGTCCCCCTCATGTGCATGTCCAACCCATGCTGGAGTCATTCAGGGGACCCTCCTTTTTTAATGTTGTGAGGTGTGGGGGTTGTAGGGTTGGTTCTGTACTCACCTGGTGAGGCTCCTGGCTGTGCTTGCAGGATTTGAGCTCTAGCTCTTGGGTCCCGCCTATCTGGTAGAACTTGCGGGATAGTACCAGTGGAGTGCAGTGGTGCTCTTGGCACTTTTGGGGAACACTGTATTACCATCAGTGGTCTGTGCTTGTTACACGACCTACTTGCGAGCATAAGCCTTCTTGCTGGTTCATCCGTGGTCTTCCAGGGCGCACTGGCCTGTTTTCGTATGGCAGTTCCGGCCCGTCCTGGTTGTGGGGGTATGTGGTCCGGTGGACTGCTCCTAGCAGCTGCCTGGTGGGCCATCCTCTGGCCGGTCTGGCCTGACCTTGAGCCGGGCTTCAGGTGTAAAAGAGCTCCCAGTACCTCATCCAGCAGGTATCGAGCGGGGTTTCTCCGCCGTCGGTCGCCTGGTGCAGGTTTCTGGGCCTGCAAGGTTTTTGTCGTGTCTCCGTTGGCCCTGTCTGGGGTCTGCCTGCTCCGTTCTCTGCCTTTGCAGAGGTGAGTTGCTATTTACATGTTGCAGTGGTGCCTGTTGCTGCTGCTGCTGCACGTGTGCATTGGTACCGTGTTTCACGGTGGCGTGTCCTTGTTCCTGTGTCCGGTTGTGGAGTGGCACTTTGCTGCCGTTTTGTGCCTGGGGATTGCGTGCGGTTTTTGTCCCTGCCTGATTGTCCACCCCTGGTTGTTCTCCTGGTTTTTTTTGTGCTTCTGCTCTTTCTTCCTGCCTCCTCTGCAGCAGGGATGTTCTGCGTGTGTTCTTAGGCGTTGGTCGGCCTGTGTCCTGTGTTGTGCTTCTTTGTCTCGGTCTCTTGCAGTTGTTCGTGCCCCTTGGTTCGGGTCCTGTTCTGGCGGCGACCCTTCCGCCTTCTTTGGTTTTCCTAGCTTGCCCTGCCGTTTTTTTTTTTGGGGGGGGGGGGGTTCTTGCGATGTCTCGCGTCGGACCCGTCGTTTCTGAACTCCTGGCGGGCTTGCATGCTTTGGGGAGTTTTTTCTGTTCGGCAGACGTTCCGTCTCCTTGTGCCGCCTGGGTTTCGGTGGTCGCGCCCGAGATCTTCTCGCGGCTCCGCCTTTTTTCCTGGGCTCGGGGGGGCCTTGTCGGGGCTGCTTATGTTCTGCCTTGTGGTCTCGCCTCCGGTTGGTAGTCGGGTGGCTTCGTGGTAGGTGTCCCACCTGCGTGCTTCTCTAGGCGGCAGTATGGGTATTTTGGCGGTCCTTCCTTTTCCTGTCCCTAATTAGGTGGTTACTCTTGTTGGCTTGGTTTACTCTCGGCTTGGTTTTCTAGTGGGGGTTGGGGGCCGTCGTCTTGCCACATACTGTCGCCTCTTTTCGTGCGGCGCAGGCGGGGCCGCTTCAGCTTGCTTTCGGTCTTGGTGTTTCTTCTGCACCGTTAGTCAGCTGTCTTGTGCGTCGTTTCACCTCCGGCCTGTTCGTGCGCCGCTTGCACCATCCTGGTCTCTGGTCAGCGTGCTCTGTCTTCTCCTCGGTTGGTAGTGCCCCTTCGGTTCCGGTGTGTTTTTTCGTCGGCTCTTTCCTTTGGGCCTTTGCCTCTGGGGGTCGGTTCGCTGAGTTTTCTTGCTCCTTCGGTTTTAGCGTTTTGGTTGTTTGATGGCAGCAGTCTCCATCTTTTCTGGCGCGGGGTGGGGCTGCTGCATTCTAGAGGGGTCCAGGGTTTGTTGGTGCTTCGTTGGTCGGGCCGGGGGTGTGTCGTTTTTGTGTTCAGTGGCGTCCCTCCGCTGTTGTTTGCGTGCCACGGCGTTTGGGTCCGGAGCGCGTTTTGCGTTGATCCGGTTCTGTTCTTCCCGGTTCGCGGGTGATGGTGTCCCGGGTGGTCAGCCGTGTTCTTGCGGCTAAGCTGCCTGTGTTCTTCCCTCATGCCTGTGGTGTTCGTGGCTTCGCTGCTCTCGCTGCCGTCTGGGCGACGTGGCCTTGCAGTCTTTCGGGCTTGGATTTTTGGTGTTCGTGCAGGGGCCTTGCTGCTTGTGATTCTCGTGTTGTTCCCGGGATTTTCGGGGCTGTGGCGCCTTGGGTTGGCGTTTGCTGCCGGTTGTCTCGCCTCCTTGGGGGGTGCGTGGTGTCCGCCTCCCGGTTTTGTCCCTTTGACCTTCCTCTGTGGGTAGTTAGCTCCTGGGAGCTGACGGGGCTCCCCCCAGAAAACCAGCGTTGAATGTAATGAAACGCCATTTTCTGGGTGAGACCCGGAGGCTCCCCGGCAACCCTCCCTCCCTCCGGTCGGCGTTTTTCGCGTGTTTTGACATCCAGCCTCTGAACTGATGGGTGGATAGCCGGCGTGGGAGGTCTGGGGCTCCCCCTTCCCCCTCCCGGGGAGGGGGGAGCTGCGCAGACAGCGGCGCGGTGACGTATGACGTCATACTGGTTTCCTTGTTTTCTGTTGAAGAGTTCTATCCACTAGTTCGGCTTAGGTAGCAATTTTCACCAGAATAGGGGTTTGTTTTGGAATGCTTACCTTTCTGGATGCTTGACCCGGTCGATGGCAGACATAGAATGCTTCCAACCACACGGGGGTTTCTATAGGCCATTGCTCCCCTTGCCTCTCTGAGGGGGCCAGGTTCTGGCTCGTGGTCCCCGGTAGGCCCTAGAACTCCATACACATGACTGATGCCAAAGTCTGACATTAGCATATCAGCCGGTAAAGCTCCGGGGAGCCTCCGGGTCTCACCCAGAAAATGGCGTTTCATTACATTCAACGCTGGTTTTTTTGTTGGTGCTGAAATATATTTGAAGCGTGTTGGGAAGGTTCTGTACGTAGTCAAAGTTGAATGAGACATTAACCACCGTGCTGCGCCAAGTTTATTGTGAAATTCCCCCGGTGCGCATGAAATAAAGTGTTCCCAAAAAATTATTTTTTCTTCATAAAATGATAAATTCCCTTCCCTGAACATGTCTATGTAAAAATAAATACCAAATTCCGCTTACTTTGGCTGTGGGGACGTCGACAAGGTGCGCTGTGACGTCAAGGCCTGGTCGCCCGTGCCTCAATCGCCCAGACACGGCCGCGCGGGCCATTCAAGCACCGTGTGTTGCCACAAATATATTTTCAATTATTTGTTTTATGTATTTCCAATGCGGACTTATTTGTTTTTTTATCGTATTTGATGCATATTTGTGTTCTTTACAATATGTTTACAGTAGAACGTTAATAATGTTCCATGGAACTTGTGATACATGTGTCAGTAATGTGTCCACAATAAATGTTTATTGTCGCAATATTACCTGTTAAAAATTCACTAAAATTACAACATGTACAATTTCACACACTATTTACACAGTAACAGACTGTATTACACATTCAGTACTTCGTAAGGGAGTAATAATCAACAAAGTAGTCCATGGTACACAGCGCGACTTCGCTCTCATTGCACCAGGTATAGATAAATTTTTGCTTCCTGTTTCTTCATTCTGTGTGCTTGCAAATAATGCACTCATGTACACCCTTGGCTTTAGTACTTGTAGGTTGTATGTAGCCAAGCTTGTAAAGCATAAGGTAGTATTGAAAAGATTATAGGAAAAGATCAATTTGTAAGGTAGTCTTGATCGCTTTGTATGGTCCCACACAGGAAGAGATTCGGCTTGCCTCAAAAAGTGTCCATCAGTCAGAAAGAGATTCAACGAGCCTCAAAGAGTGTCCGTCAATCAGGAAGAGATTCAGGTATTTTTTAAAATATCTATGAAAAACACCCCCATGGAAGCCGCTAGCACTGTTCATCTATGCTACTTGTATCAGATGCATCATCACTGAACGCAGAAAACGACTCATCTATGTGTGAGATTTTCTTTTCTTTGACAATTATCAAAAGAATTAATTCCTATTGATGTTACATTAATCGCAACTACCTCGCAAGAGAGGCAGACCTTAAACAGCAAGAGCTGCCAGTGGTAGATATTTAATCTTAACCCTTAAACTGCGCAACGCGCCTGCAGGCTCACGTCTGGTTTGCGCAACGCGCCTCCGGGTATTTGTATTTTTCACGTTCCATTCAAAACTCCCGCGGCTACATGGGGTTCACATCAGCTTCCTCAGGGCTCTTGTAAACAGACGCCATCTTTAAAAAAAATCGTGGTCCACATTCCCGGGTGTGGGAGCCTCAGTAGTGTGTGAGCAACCAAGGCTGGCGCTCGCAGCATGAGCGCACAGCACTGCTGTTCAGCATGTGACCACAGCATCGCCTAATAATGTCAAAATATATATATAACTTGTATTATTTAGCTATGATAGTGTTATATTAGAGCCTGAGTGTGATAATGACTGGGTACAATGTTCAAATATCAGTGATTCAATGCTGTTCACGATGTTCACAGCGCTAGCCACAGCACCAGAGCATTATTTCGTTCATCTAGGAATCTTCAAATGATTTCTTAGGTTCTTTTTCAAAATAAACGTGTGGTCAATTATTCATTTACAGGAATTAGTGACCAGGATTGTGATAATAACAGGAATGTGGTTATAATTAGCGTTGTGCGTAGTATTGTGGAAGGAGGAATTTTGATGAGGGAGGGAGGGCGAGAATTGAGGTAGCCTCAATTGTGTGTGTGGCTGCCACTCTTGTTTTGCTCACCATACTAGCTTAGTGGTTCGCTATGGGCAACACATATGTACATGGGTATATATAGTGTGGGTATATAGTGTAAGAACAGCAACAGGAGAATGTTGAGAGGAGCTATTTTGGTGAGGGAGGTGACGTAATCGTAGCGTCGTCTGCTGTGTGATTTTTCATGCAGTGTATGGTGGCCACTGTACTGTTTGGACACAATACCGGATTACTTGCATAGTTCTGGTAAATAAAACATGTAGATAGGTATATAGAACATGTGTAATAAGAACTATAGCAATATGGTGGGAGGAGCAATGTTGGCGAGTAAGATGTTGGAGTGAGGGAGACTGGCTGGGTGTGGCTGCTCTCACTCAAGGTGTTCTGAATGTGTTCATGGCCCATACGAGGCAGCTGCTATTGGCCCATACGAGGCAGCTGCTATTGGCCCATACGCGGCAGCTGCTATTGGCCCATACGCGGCAGCTGCTATTGGCCCATACGCGGCAGCTGCTATTGGCCCATACGCGGCAGCTGCTATTGGCCCATACGCGGCAGCTGCTATTGGCCCATACGCGGCAGCTGCTATTGGCCCATACGAGGCAGCTGCTATTGGCCCATACGAGGCAGCTGCTATTGGCCCATACGAGGCAGCTGCTATTGGCCCATACGCGGCAGCTGCTATTGGCCCATACGAGGCAGCTGCTATTGGCCCATACGCGGCAGCTGCTATTGGCCCATACGAGGCAGCTGCTATTGGCCCATACGAGGCAGCTGCTATTGGCCCATACGAGGCAGCTGCTATTGGCCCATACGAGGCAGCTGCTATTGGCCCATACGCGGCAGCTGCTATTGGCCCATACGAGGCAGCTGCTATTGCCTATACGAGGCAGCTGCTATTGGCCCATGCGGGACAGCTGCTATTGGCCCATGCGGGGCAGCTGCTATTGGCCCATGCGGGGCAGCTGCTATTGGCCCATGCGGGGCAGGTGCTATTGGCCCATGCGGGGCAGCTGCTATTGGCCCATGCGGGGCAGCTGCTATTGGCCCATGCGGGGCAGCTGCTATTGGCCTATACGAGGCAGCTGATATTGGCCCATACGAGGCAGCTGCTATTGGCCCATACGAAGCAGCTGCTATTGGCCCATACGAGGCAGCTGATATTGGCCCATACGAGGCAGCTGCTATTGGCCCATACGAAGCAGCTGCTACGCGGTGTTCTGAATGTGTTGATGGTGAATGTATATAGTGTGTGACAGTGTATAGTGTGTAAATAGATTGTATATATACACAAATTAGCATGATACATAGTAAATATGTGCTGCATATGTGTACACAAGTTTCATGCACGTAACACAGTGTCTACGGACAGTACGGATGTTGTACTGCGATATTATAGTGTACATGTTCATTATACATTGGATTGGCACATAAAAACAATGAAAATGTATTTGGAAAGGTGCGCAAAAAATGAACGAAAATATATTCGCGGCAACTCGCGCGCCCCGCCCCGAGCGCCCCACCGCCCCGAGAGCTTACGGCACGGGCGCACGGGGAATGATGACGTCACGCCCCAACTTCCGGACCCCATAGCAGCCAAAGTAAGTACAATTTCGACTTTTTTTTTGCATACCCATACTGAGGGAAGGGTTTTTGACACTTCAAAAAGAAAAAAGAATTTTTTCCAGAGAATTTATTTCCTGCGCACTGCGGGGGTGTCACATTTGGAGGCAACGCAGTTAAGGGGTTAAAGCCTAAGATCATAGGACCGCGGGAGCAAACTGCCAGGCGAAACCACACGGGTAACACCTGTCACTTAGGTCGCTAGCTCCTCCTAGTTAACAAACTAATAAAGAGTAGCCGACGGATTCTCACTTCTTATTTATAGAAGTGTGGTGCTGTGCAATGGACTCGAGCTTTAGATACAGACTTGATATGAACATAAGCAGGCAAAGCGTTGCAGAACATGAAATGTGGGGCAGTAATATTGGAAGGTTTGACGTAAACGACCGTTTTCTATAATATAACAATTTATTCACAAAAAAAAACAAAACAGAACTACAACAACAAAGAGTTTGTTACTTTACTGTCACTCCAGTGGCGCATTCAAGAACAGCTATTCAACAGCCTGATGGACCCACGGTATCCTTATCCCGTCGTCGCTGACTGACTAATGACACTAACTGAACAAAGTGGTGCCCACTGGTAACGCAAGCTTGCAATCAATATTGTCACGGCTTCACGGTGAACAAATACTATAATCACAAAAACTTGACTGACGCTCCCTGCTCTCAACGAGGTACCAAGTAACAAGGCGGTTAATCCAAGAATGATAACCCCTTATAGAAATCTTACGTTAACACTTGTCTCTCAGGACAATCAACAACAGCAGTTATACTAATTGAATTTAAACAGTTACGTTAATACACACGTGTCTCAATGACACTTAAATGGCAGCAATAACTCGTAAATCAAATAATTACATCAACTTGAAAGTCAAGCATTTGGTGAGTAATTCCCAGTTAATTACTGAAAACAACAGCCTATTAATTCAGACGAGTATTGATAAATCATACTGTCTCTCAACTGACAGTTTACTTACGGTCTTACGACAAGATTACCTTAACGAGGGTAGACTACTGTACCACACAAGGTTACAAGACACTCCATGTAAACAACAACATTAACACCTTGTGAATTCACTAAGTGGCGGGTACTAATTCTCCTTAATTAGCTACGAGTGCTTAATCCCTCTGTCCCCAGACAGATCTGATCAGTCCAACGAATTACAACAGCTTAATTACAGCACAATTGACTCTGATCATAACAGACCGGTCAACCCCTTACGTTAATCAATTAACGACAGCTCGTTAAATCGTTAACACTACGTTAGTCTTCACTTGACAATTCCTCCACTGTGTGAACTTCACTGTGACTGTTACTATTACACGACTCTACGTTAATCACAACAATGTTCAACAAAACAACAATGACCTCGTTAAGTAAATCGTGACCCCCGGTGACGTTAAATGACTTTAATTCTCACGGAATCCTTCACAGTACACATCGCATTCCACCAAGGACACAACTTGTCTACAGTTTACACACGGTACAACACAGTACATCACAGTACATCCTTGCCACTCACGGCAAAACTTGTAAATGATTTCCCCAGTAAATTATCCACCAATAATTCACTCTTTACCACAACATACCAGTAAAATAGATGCTGGCCAATATAATAATAGAATTATTTATAACCAAGGAAAACCTCCCTGTTACCACTTTCACTGCTGAATAAAGGGAATCAAATTACAGCGAATTACATACACGGCACATAGAGCAAATGGAAACAAATAAAGATCACTTTACTCCACCACTGAATGTGTCTCTAGGTGTCCTCACACATCAACCTCACAGTTGGGCTCAACCTCAACTTGGTGACGGCAAACAGGGTAAACTCACACGTCTCTAATTCCCATTCACCTCACTAGGTGGTTGACTGGGACAAAGGACAGACAGAACACTGGGTGCGAACCAGCTTCAGAGTATTATTACCCAAAATGGAAATAGTGTACTTACATCAATCTCGCGGGCCCGCCATACACACACATACATACACAATAACCTCACTTCCACTGCTGCTGCTGCTGCTGCTGGATGATGACGTAGGCATCCTCACTTTGTACACGTGGACGGTTGGAGCACGGGGATAGCTCCACATGTGTGTATGAGCTATGAGTGTGTATGGTGTGTGTATGAGCTGGAGGAGGCAGAAGTCACACTGCAGCAAGCTCCTGGAAATATCGAATTACCTAAGTATTGGGCACAGGTTGAGGGCTACAGTGGTGTCCCAGGTTACATAAAGGTTCAGGGAAGAGTAAAAGCAAATAAAATACAATAAACAAGTAAAAGTGAGTGAAAATAGCCGAGTGGAAAAGTTTGTTTTGGTCTAGAACAAAAACAAAGATGGCCGCCGCCACCACCCCCACTGAGAATGTAGACACACCAACAGATGATGGTTTCAAAGGATTCTCAACACAAGATATAAGGAAAGGAGGTGTTCTTGGCAGGTTAGAGATAATTGAGGATATGCAAAAGAAGTATGAAGAAAAAGTGCTTAAATTGGAAGAGGACAATGCAGCTCTTTGGAGTGAGCTTTGCACTCTAAAAGGGAGTATGCTTCAACAAGGTAAGATTATTACTGCATTAACAGACAAGGTAACAAATCAGGAGGAGCAAATCAAGGAACTAGTGAAAGAAAATGAGGCATGGAAAGTGAAGTGTGGTGACTTTGAAGAAATAAACAAGAAAATAGACTCATATGGTGAACAACTCCAAGCAAGCCTAAGGGCTAACATAGAGTTAGGTAAGGATCTCCAACGGGAAACTTCACTGACAACTTACATAGAGGAGGTGAATAAAGAACTAGAAAAGTATAAAGAAGAAATAAAAGCGACATATGCTGAAGTTGTAAAAGAGAAAGAGACTATCAAAGAAGTGTGTTCGGAAGTCAAAACCAGAAATGACCAACAAGAAGCATAAATTAGGCAAGCAATTAGGAAAGAACTGGTTACCAACAGTAAACTGGTACAAAACACTGCAGATAGAACTAAGTCCATAATCATTTTTGGATGTTTAGAGAAGGAAATTTCATCTAGGGTGGACCGAGCGGCAGAAGAGATGAAAATCATAGAGAAAATAGTAGGTTTAGGAGAAGGCTCAAAGGAAAATGTCAGTGATTTTAGAAGAATAGGAAAATATGAGAAAGAAAAGAACCGCCCCTTAAGGGTGACGTTTAATGGAGTGAAAAACATGATGGAAGTGCGAAGAAATGCCAGGAAACTGCAGAGTGATGAGGTTGGCAAATTTTGGTCAATAAGACAAGACCTCTCCAAGGAAGACAGAGAAAAGCTGAAAATGAACCTAATTGAGGCAAAACGTCTAAATGGGGATAGAAATGAAGACAGAAATTCTTTTTTTTACAAAGTGACAGGGACTGGAAAGCTTGTGAAATGGTACATAAAAACAAAGCAACAAGATCAGTAGTGGAAGGGGGAGTAAAGAGCAAAGGAAAAGGGAACATGTTCCTGAAAATTGTATATACCAACATAGATGGAGTGAGGTCAAAAACTTTGGAGTTGCAAGATATAATCCAGCTTAGGGTCCCAGATATTGTTGCATTATCAGAGACGAAACTTGAAGGAAATATAATAAATGAAGTCATATTCCCAAGAGGCTACTCAGTTTGGAGACGTGACAGGAAAACTAGGAAGGGAGGAGGAGTGGCTGTACTGGTGAAAAAACACCTGAAGGTAAAAGAGTTAATATTTGAAAACCCTCGAGATATTGACATAATGGCATTGCAGGTCTGGAATCAGGATGATAAGCTGATAATTGTAAATACCTACAGCCCACCAGCAAGCAACACATGGACAAAGGAAGAACTGGATGACAAACGAGAGGGCCTCATAATGGTCATGAGAGATATTATTGTACAAGCGGATAAAGATAAATCACGACTGTTGATACTGGGGGACTTCAACTTTAGAGCAATAGACTGGGAGGCCTATGAAGCAAGAACGGAGGACTTTTTGGACATGCAGATTTGTGAACCTCATTCTGGAGACATTCTTGTATCAACACATAAAGCAAGCCACAAGAATGAGGGAAGGAGATGTACCGTCAGTACTGGATCTAGTATTCACCAGGAAAGAAGAAGAGATTTTTGACATCCAGTACCTTCCTCCCTTGGGAAAGAGTGATCACGTCCTGTTAGACATTAAATATGCTTTAAGATATCATCTAGAAGAAAATGGGGACATTGAAACAGTTGATAAACTCGATTTAAGGAGAGGCAACTATGGGGAACTTCGAACTTTTTTTAATGAGTGTAATTGGACAGAATTGTTGCTAGGCAGGGAAGTAAATGAAATGTATGCCAAATTTTTAAAACTATACGAGGAAGGCACACAAACATTCATACCAAAACAGAGATGCAGGGCCAGAAAACAGGATTGGTTTGACAGAAATTGTGAGAGGGCAAGAGACCAAAAGACACAAAAATGGAATCAGTATAGGAAGAGGCCAAACCCCCAAACATACCAGCGATACAAAGATGCGAGAAACAACTATACAGCAGTAAGGAGAGAGGCAGAAAGAAATTTTGAAAAAGGGATAGCAGATAAATGTAAAACAGAACCGGGCCTATTCTACAAATTCATAAACAACAAATTGCAGGTAAAGGATAATATCCAGAGGTTGAAAATGGGAAACAGATTCACGGAAAATGAAAATGAAATGTGTGAAACATTAAATGAAAAGTTCCAAAGTGTGTTTGTACAAAATGAAATCTTCAGAGAACCAGACACAATAAGAATTCCAGAGAACAACATAGAGCGGATAGAGGTGTCTAGAGATGAAGTGGAAAATATGCTAAAGGAGCTCGGGAAGAACAAAGCAGCTGGCCCAGATGGCGTTTCACCATGGGTTCTGAGAGAATGTGCATCTGAGCTCAGCATTCCACTTCACCTGATCTTTCAGGCATCCCTGTGTACAGGAATCGTAGCAGACGTGTGGAAACAGGCTAACATAGTTCCAATCTACAAAAGTGGCAGCAGGGAAGACCCCCTCAATTATAGACCTGTATCATTGACAAGTGTAATAGTGAAAGTATTGGAAAAGCTAATCAAAACTAAATGGGTAGAACACCTGGAGAGAAATGATATAATATCAGACAGACAGTATGGTTTTCGATCTGGAAGATCCTGTGTATCGAATTTACTCAGTTTCTATGATCGAGCCACAGAGATATTACAGGAAAGAGATGGTTGGGTTGACTGCATCTATCTGGACCTAAAAAAGGCTTTCGACAGAGTTCCACATAAGAGGTTGTTCTGGAAACTGGAAAATATTGGAGGGGTGACAGGTAAGCTTCTATCATGGATGAAAAATTTTCTGACTGATAGAAAAATGAGGGCAGTAATGAGAGGCAATGTATCGGAATGGAGAAATGTCACAAGTGGAGTACCACAGGGTTCAGTTCTTGCACCAGTGATGTTTATTGTGTACATAAATGATCTACCAGTTGGTATACAGAATTATATGAACATGTTTGCTGATGATGCTAAGATAATAGGAAGGATAAGAAATTTAGATGATTGTCATGCCCTTCAAGAAGACCTGGACAAAATAAATATATGGAGCACCACCTGGCAAATGGAATTTAATGTTAATAAATGTCATGTTATGGAATGTGGAATAGGAGAACTTAGACCCCATACAACCTATATATTATGTGAGAAATCTTTAAAGAATTCTGATAAAGAAAGAGATCTAGGGGTGGTTCTAGATAGAAAACTATCACCTGAGGACCACATAAAGAATATTGTGCAAGGAGCCTATGCGATGCTTTCTAACTTCAGAATTGCATTTAAATACATGGATGGCGATATACTAAAGAAATTGTTCATGACTTTTGTTAGGCCAAAGCTAGAATATGCAGTTGTTGTGTGGTGCCCATATCTTAAGAAGCACATCAACAAACTGGAAAAGGTGCAAAGACATGCTACGAAGTGGCTCCCAGAACTGAAGGGCAAGAGCTACGAGGAGAGGTTGGAAGCATTAAACATGCCAAAACTAGAAGACAGAAGAAAAAGAGGTGATATGATCACTACATACAAAATAGTAACAGGAATTGATAAAATCGACAGGGAAGATTTCCTGAGACCTGGCACTTCAAGAACAAGAGGTCATAGATTTAAACTAGCTAAACACAGATGCCGAAGAAATATAAGAAAATTCACCTTCGCAAATAGAGTTGTAGACGGTTGGAACAAGTTAAGTGAGAAGGTGGTGGAGGCCAAGACCGTCAGTAGTTTCAAAGCGTTATATGACAAAGAGTGCTGGGAAGACGGGACACCACGAGCATGTCCCACGAGAGTAAATTCGATACACAGGATCTTCCAGATCGAAAACCATACTGTCTGTCTGATATTATATCATTTCTCTCCAGGTGTTCTACCCATTTAGTTTTAATTATTTTTTCCAATATTTTGACTATTACACTTGTCAATGATACTGGTCTATAATTGAGGGGGTCTTCCCTGCTTCCACTTTTGTAGATTGGAACTATGTTAGCCTTTTTCCACACATCAGCTACAACTCCTGTATACAGGGATGCCTGAAAAATCAGTTGAAGAGGAATGCTGAGCTCAGGTGCACATTCTCTCAGAACCCATGGTGAAACTCCATCTGGACCAACTGCTTTGTTCTTATTTAGCGCCTTGAGCATTTTTTCCACTTCGTCTCTGGACACCTCTATGTGCTCTATGTTGTTCTCTGGAATTCTTATTGTATCTGGTTCCCTGAAGATTTCATTTTGTACAAACACACTTTGGAACTTTTCGTTTAATGTTTCACACATTTCCTTTTCATTTTCCGTGAATCTATTTCCCATTTTCAACCTCTGAATATTATCCTTTACCTGCAATTTGTTGTTTATGAATTTATAGAACAGACCTGGTTCTGTTTTGCATTTGTCTGCAATCCCCTTTTCAAAATTTCTTTCTGCCCCTCTCCTCACTGCCGTGTAGTTGTTTCTCGCATCTTTGTATCGCTTGTATGTTTGGGGGTTTGGCCTCTTCCTGTATTGATTCCATTTTTGTGTCTTTTGGTCTCTGGCCCTCTCGCACTTTCTGTTGAACCAATCCTGTTTCCTAGTTCTGCTTCTCTGTTTTGGTATAAATTTTTTTGTGCCTTTGTCATATATTTCACAAAACCTGACATACATCTCATTCACTTCCTTGCCTAGCAACAAGTCTGTCCAATTATACTCACTAAAATTTTTTCTAAGGTTGCCATAATGACCTCTCCTAAAGTCAGGTTTTTCATTTGCATCGACCGTAACATTTTCTTCCAGATTATAACGCATTGCATACTTTATTCCCAAAAAGACATGGTCACTTTTACCCAAGGGAGGAAGGTACTGAATGTCAAATATTTCTTCCTCCTTCCTGGTAAATATCAAATCTAGCATGGAGGGGACGTCCCCTTCCCTCATCCTCGTAGCTTGTTTAACATGTTGATACAAGAATGTTTCCAGGATGAGGTCTACAAATTTACAGGTCCAGAAATCTTCTGTTTTAGCTTCACATGCTTCCCAGTCTATGGATTTCAAGTTGAAGTCGCCGACTATCAACAGTCGTGAACTATCGTTATCCGCTCTCGCTATGATCTCTCTCATTATTGTTATAAGACCTTCTCGTTTACTATCTAGCTCCTCCTTTGACCATGTGCTGCTTAACGGTGGACTATATGCATTTATGATCATTAGTTTATCATCCTCATGGCAGATCTCTAGTGCTATTATGTCAACTTCTTGTGGATTGGCAGTCACTATTTTGTTCACCTTCAGGTGTTCTTTCACCAGTACAGCAACGCCACCGCCTTTCCTGATTTTTCTGTCCTGTCTCCAAATTGAGTAGCCCCTTGGGAATATGACCTCATTTAAAATAGCATCTTCAAGTTTTGTCTCCGTGAGTGCAACAATGTCTGGTGTCTGCAGCTGTATTATATCACTTAACTCCAGTATCTTTGATCTTACTCCATCTATGTTGGTGTATGCAATCTTGAGGAACTTGTTCCTCCTCTTCTTATTTTTCACTCCCCCTTTCTCTAATGATTTTGTGTTAGGTCCTTATTGCGCCTAGCTTCACCAATATTATGACCCTTATGTTCTTCAAACAATAAGGTTTGAATTTCACCGACAGAGCGTTATCTTTCAACACCACATAGGACAGGTGTTTGGGAGCCAGAGGCGCATGCGCCACCCATGGTTGCTCATTCAGCACTAACTCAGCCAGCAGCCCTAGGGCATTCTGGGAATTTTTTCCAAGATGGCTCTCACTGGAGGTCCTAAGAGTCCATTTCATACACAACCAACCTCGTTCACATTTAGAATGGGTACCGAAAAATCAGAGTTTTCTCGGTTGGTGCAGTTTCCCGCAGACCGAGAATACTCGGTTGGTGCAGTTAAGTGGTTAAAGATATAAAAAGGGGCTGTAGCCCAAGTCCTTACACTGCCAATGACCTTGGCTGTTAGAATCGTGATAATATGAGCACCATTTATGGAGGAGGGGCCCCTGATAGCTCCTTGAAACAATCTCTCTTAGATTGCTCTATGCAAATGGGTCACATAAGATGTGGGAGTGCTGTTTGGCCTACTAGGGACCATAGTCAAAACCTGGCCCCCCTCAGAGGCAAAGAGAGCAAGTGACAATTTGCCACCATACCAGGAAAGTATCTAGAAGGTCGGTGAAGCTTTACAGACAACTGGAGGGATGATAAAGACCCAAGCCTTGATATTGCCAAAGATCTCTGCAAACTATTCACTTATACCAGGAGATATGTTGAAAATTTGTGCAAAGCTCAGTACCAAATGGCACCCCTAGGCAGCCTGATTTCTGGAAGCAGCCATCTTCCTTGTCCAGTTCATTCTCTGATGTCCAGCTGGACAGTAATGTTCCAGATCTTTCAGATGTAGCAAGCCCCCCCCTCCCCCCCCCTGCTTCATGTTAAGTGCTAGCTGTTTTTGGACTTGTTCCTGTGGAGTCCATGTGCCTTGTACTCTGTTCTATATTTTGCTTCATATGCATGTTTTCTATCTGGCTTGTGTGGGTTTTGTTTTGTTTGTTGTGCTCTGGGCTGCATGCACTTTAGGTTCTTTCCCCAGGGTGGCTGCTAGCATTGCACTGGCAGAGATCTTCTCTGGTGTGTTTGGAAGTTTGCCCCTGAGAGGCCAGGCCACTGAGATGACCTGGACTATTCACAAGTCTCTGACTCTTCTGTTTGGGTCTCTAGGCTGAGGGCATTCTGTTGGTTGTACTGGGGTGTGCTGGGCCTCATGTGTTTGTTTATATGACACGCCACAGGGATTGGTCGTATCCTGGTTGTTTTGTGTTTCACATCTGTCTTGGCGAGTGGCCTTGGTGCCTGGGTGTCCTGCTTGGCTAGCTGCCTTGAGGCATTGGTAATCCACTCGCAGGTCTTTGATGTGGCTGCTTTGGCCCGCTGAGCCTGCACTCGCCATGTGTGAGTTTGAAGGATGCTCATTATCTTTGCTACCAGATCGTCATTCTTTCTGCCTCTGCCATGCTGCCTGTTTGGTTTGTGCCACCTCTGACCTTGAGTCCTATGCAATTTTTCTTCTGGTTCTCCACATTGATCAATTTAACTTCTCATGCAGAAGCATTCAAGGCAGCTTCTGCTTTGAGATGATAAATACCTAACCCTGGTAAACCTAGGATTAGGCATTTGTGACATTATGATCAGTTGGATGCCCCAGAGTTGGCTACTATGGTCATTCGGTACCTGGAATTGGAGGCATTGGTGATCTTGACCTGGATCAAGTCTGTGCCTCCTCTTCCTTCTCCTGCGAGTATTGTTCGCCCTGCTTCTGGTCTTCCTCCTTTTGGTTTTGTAGCCTGGCTTTCTCCAGGGGTAGCCCCATCCACATTGAGAGCAGCTGGGTTTCAAAATGTAACAAAAATTGGAGACATTGACCCGAACTCATAGTAAACAAGGTTCAGCATGGAAGCAAGGCCCAAATACCATGTGGGAAATAAGGGAAGGGGGGGGGGGTAATAAATAAATAAGGGGTAATCCACAATAGCCACTGAAGGAGGACTCGAGAAGAGAAAACCCGTGGGACTAGGAATCCGCAGGACCGAACTGTACCTGGAAATGGCCCTAGGGGCAAGACAATCTTAAAGGCATTGTTAACCCTGGGCAAAGAAATGCACTGGGGCCCCTACCCAGATAAGGGGCCATGCCTGTCTGCTAAAGTGCAGGATTACTGTAAGATGGGATACAAACCCACACAGAGCAGCAGTGTTGGATTAGCAGTCCAAGCCCTAACCACTCGGCCACCTCGTCTAAATTAATTATTAGAATATAATTTGAAGAAGGATTTGAATCTCGGGCCTTTCGAGCAAGAGGACGAGTAATGATCCTCTCTGCCATGAGAATTATCAGGATCATTATGGTAGCATGGAGCCCTTAGAATCTTAGAATTGTTGGAGCCCCTGCACAACTGCCCAGTGTGCCTGTTTGATAAGATGGCATTGCCTGAGGAGGGAAGAGCCACGGCTAAAACAAATTCATACTTATCAGGAGGATAAGAGAAACCCAGCCATGTGAGCATATGATCCCCTCAGATGCAACAAAATATAAAGAGGAATCAGAGGGCAACCAAGGGCCCAAAATCAGTTTCTCCCAAGTTCCGAGAGCTTGTCATGAAAACTCTGGGTAAGAGCCGATGTCCTTACCCAGTATCTGGTAAAGAAAGGTTTCCTCCCAAGGAGAAGGCATGGAGGAAACATGTCGCTGTGAAGAAGAAAACTTTGCAACCTTGGTGGGACTAGAAGGCTCAACTGCCTCCATGTTCAAGGAGGGGGGGAGCAAACCCGGAATTAACTCAACTACACCCCGAGGCAACTTTGTCAATGCAAGGGCAGCACTAGATGAATGTTCAGGGAAGTAACTACTGAACATACACAGTTTGAGGTGGGGGGAATCTACATAACAATGCTGGATAGAAACACGCTCATGAAACAAAATACCATATTATGATGATTAATGAGGAGGATGATGATGAACAGTTTATTTAGCTAAAAGTACATGCAAACAAAATGAGTTACAAGCAGAATGTTAGATTTCTAGATAGAGCTAGTACATTCTATGCCTAAATTAATATGCACATCGTTTCAGGCAAGATGTGAGAAAAAAAATTAAAAACCAAGTCTTAAAACTAATTGAGATCAAAAGCATGAACTGAACTGAAGTAGAAAAAAATTACTACTGTATAATTACATTTGAATGGAACTATATAAATTGCAACAGAAAAGCAGATAGCAATTTTAACTAAATAAACAGACTACAATTTTGTTTAAATTTATTTATACATGCCAGAAATCTGCAGTTATATAAGTTAGTCATTAATCATTACAAGTTAATATTTAAGCATTAATGTTTGATAATAGCAAGACATGGAACATTTAGGAGGTGAGGTAGGCTGCATGGTGTATGAATATGGAATGATACACAAGCAAATGGTCTCTGCTGGACAATTCCAAGGAAAGCTGGCACTTAGCATAGAAGCAGTGGGATCAGCCACAAAAGGTGACTGGCGCACTACTGCATTGCTCTAAGCCATGCATCAGCGACAGAACTAGCTGACAAAGAAGTGAATTCTGGGCCACCTGGTGGCTGCATTCAGTACTATTGGGTTCTAGCTAGTTAATAAAAGTTTCCTTCAGTTTTGACCGAATCATTTTGGGAGTTGTTTGGCAGTTTTAAGGCTTTCAGACATGTGATCCCAGCAGTTGTCTGTAAAGCATCACTGACTTTGATACATTCCCCATGAAATGGTAGAATGTCATTTATTCCCTGTTCCTCTGTGAGGTGGCCAAGTTCTGGCTTTGGTACCTGGTATGCCAAATAGTGCCTGATGCGACACGTTAGTAGGGAACAATCTCGGTCAGATAGCTACAGGGAGCCGCTAGGGGCATTGCTAGAAAAGAAGATATATGATAGTGTTGCTAATTTTAATCCTTAAGCTGCTAAGGGGTCCTGAGAAGATTTACACCCCTGTGCTCAAGAAAAACAAAATTCTAATTTTTTTTTAAGTCTTCTAAAAATGTTAATTTGTGTTCCTGAGCATGGGAAAAAAAAATCGTTGGTGATATATTTTGGGTGCAATAGGCCGAGGAAGTCTGGCAAAATGTGGGCGTTGACAGAGAGGTCGTCAGAGGCGATCAGCGTCACCCGAGCTGACAGGTGGGAGTTGCCACAAAGATGATATTACCTAATTATTTCAATGTCTCTGATTGATTTTTTCTTAGTTTTATGCAGTAATAATATCCAATAGTGTGTGTGTGATAGATTTATAGATTTATATAATAAAATGTGTGAATCATCGCTATACTCAAAAGTATGGTGTTCATATTAGTGGTTCAATCATTACGTTCATAAAACAATAAACAAATAGTTTTGCTGTTATTACACCATACACACACATTATATATAAGTATCTACATGTTTTGTTCACTACAACTGTACAACTAAGCTGATACTGTATAGTTAGTTCAGGAACTAAGAGACATCGCTACACTCAGTCAGCTGGCGGCTGTCTCCCTCACTCATTCAAGGTCAGGTGCACTAAATTTCTCCCCCAACAATATTGTATGGGTGTTATTACACTATACACACTCATTATATATAGGTATCTACATGTTGTATGCACCGTAACTGTACACCTAAGCTTGTAGGGGGCATAGTGGCCACCCACTACACAGCTAGACAAGTCGTGCAGACGACACCACCTCCGTCACCCAAATGGCTCCTCCCAACATAATCCTTTTGCTGTTATTACACTAATTCACACATTATATATAAGTACAATATTTACATTTGTGTTCACCATAGAGAACCACTGAGCTGGTATGGTGAATGTAGACAATAACAGGTAACCACACAGTAAACGACGCTATCTCCCTCCCTCCCTCCCACAGCATTACTCCTCCCACAGCGCTAATTATCACAATCCTGGTCATTTTTATCACAGTCAGGAGTCATCTGTAATATTGTCATCGCTAAATAATAGCAGTTACATATTTATTTTGACATTTTTAGGCGATGCTGTGGTCATAAGCTGAACAGCAATGCTGTTAGCTCATGCTACGTGTGCCAGTCTTGGTTGCTCCCACAGTACTGTGGCTCTCACACCGGAGAATATTGCCCACGTTTTTTTTTAAACATGGCATCTGTTTACAAGAGCCCTGAGGAAGCTGATGTGAACCCCGGTAGCCGAGGGCCATTTGAATCTTGCCTGGCACCCTATGGCGTATATATACGCCATGCACACAGTGGGACATGTTACTCATGGCGTATATATACGCCATGCGCAGTTTAAGGATTAAGGCTACATTTCAGAATTACAAATTGTTCCTTTCTCTTATGATCCAAATATGTATGGTATGAACAAAAGTTTGACACTTATATTTTAATGACAGAAAGAAGCAGAGACTACTGAAAAAAATGATGTTGCCACTTCAGATCCAGTGTCTGGGCTCAAAGCCAAGACTCCGAAAGACTTTCAGGTAGAGTACGACTTCTTTGCTTTCCTTGTTTATGATTTTTATAATTTAATCCTTGCATAACTCCAATCACAATATGCACTTACCTCGTGTTCAAATTGCATGTGTTAATTTTTTTAGTTTGATGATCTATTTTTTCCTGTCCACCATGATATAGGACTCTTAATTAACTAAGCCATTTAAGAATTAAAAAATCAAAATTAAGAGGTGAAAGTAAAATTTGTAAAGTGAAGATAAAACCTTTATGTAGCTATGCAACAGGGTTCCTTAATGAAAGTACAGGTGTCTCCATTCGAGGGTTAATTAAGGGTCATTCTAAATTTCCTACATTCCAATAGCCAGCAGAACTATATATCCATGCTATATACAGTACAGTACTAATATTGCTATGGTGGAAAACATTTCATACCATGAAAAGTGAGTGGGGTTGTAATTACTGTGCCTTGACTGTATATGCATCAGGATATGCATGTAGATGCATATGGATATGTATGCATCAGGATAGTAAGGGCTAGAGATCTGTTAGACATCAAATAGTTCAGTGATTTATTGAGCAATCAACCACAGAAGGTGATTCTAGTTCTTTACAATGCTAACCAGCATACATATAATTACATCTGTCCTACATAAACAGTGTTTGAGGTATGTTCTTTTAAACATAATGTGATTAATGTGCAATTTACAAAGGTGAAATGCAATTCTGACCAACTTACATGTATACACACACTTATTGACTGCTCTGTTTATCCGAACTATATGGAAAGGATCCCCTCATCGGATAAGCAAAACGTTTGAATAAGCAGGAATTCATACTTGGAATATCCAAAAATTAACATTTGCAATTTTTTGTACCACTACCAACATAATTAAAAATTCCACACACTGGAAGTACAGTACCACATAGTTAAGGGAAGATTTAAAAATTTAATTTAAACAAATGTCAGCTTAAACTAGTTGTCTTGATCGATACTAATGATTACGGGTTATTCATGCCCGTGCCACCTCTGGGATGGCTTAATTTTTATCAATCTTTATCGATACTGATGACTTTGAAAATGTGCATTTACTTTATCTAACACAATGCTAATATTGCTGTTCATGAGCTTGGCAAGGTCAATTTTTTACTGCCTGCTGCTGAAGCATCACTGGTTAAAGGCTCTTGGCTTTCTGGAAAGGCTTCATATTTTCCTCTTCACCATATTCTCTCTCACTTTAAACCTGGCAAGCCAACCATCACTTGCCCTGAAATCTTGTATTCCAAGGCTGCTGCAAACCTGCTAGCTGACAGTACAACAAAGTCACCGAGGCATTAGAGAAAAACAGAATACAGATGTGGTATACACGGATTTTGCAAAGGCATTCGATAAATGTGACCATGGAGTGATACCACACAAAATGAGGTCAGTGCGAATAACCGGTAAAGTAGGACGCTGGATACTCAGTTTTCTGTCAAACAGAACACAGAGTAACAGTCAACCATATAACATCGAGTCCAAGAGTAGTTAAAAGCTCTGTACCTCAGGGTAAATTCCTTGCACCACTGCTTTTCCTTATTCTCATATCAGATATAGACAAAAATACAAGTCACAACTTCGTGTCATCCTTTGCAGATGACACAAAAATCAGCATGAAAATTACCTCTGCTGAAGACATTGAAAAACTTCAAGCAGATGTTAATAATATTTTCGACTGGGCAACAGAAAATAACATGACATTTAACAGTGATAAATTCCAGGTTCTCAGGTACGGTAAAAATAAGGACCTTAAACATAATACAAGGTACAAAACACAATCAAATGTGACCATAGTAGGAAAGCAGCATGTAAAAGATTTGGGAATAATGATGTCTGATGATCTAACGTTTAGGGAGCATAATCGAGCAAATATTGCATCAGCCATAAAAATGATCGGATGGATTACGAGAATTTTCAAATCCAGGGATCCCATCACAATGGTTGTACTCTTCAAGTCACTTGTACTGACCTATCTTTGAGTAGGGTCAAGTACACTTCCCCCTTCAGAGTAGGAGAGATTGCTGAAATAGAGGGAATACAGAGAACATATATGGCATACATAGATGCAATAAAGCACCTAAATTATTGGGATCATCTCAAAGCTCTCCAAATATACTCACCAGAAAGGAGACAGGAGAGATATCAAATAATATACACGTTTCCACGTGTATATTATGCTGCAAACTTCGTGCTGCAAACGAAGAAAAGACCACCAGAACTGAAAGAGCAGAAGCCCCTGCGCCAGAGGAGAGCATGAAACTCTCCTACCTGGCTCCCCAGAGGCCAACGCCAACAAAAGAGCCATAAAAAACAGTCCTGAAGTGAGGGGGGGCCACCCTAAACCGAGGTGAAGGGAGCAGAGAACACCCGGTGCAACGAGCAGGACAGCTCAGGCGGTGCATGAGCAGGCCGGAGGTGAACAACGCCTGAGAAAGCTTGTGGAACGGAGCAGAAGTGACATCCACCCCTAATGCAAGCTGCAGCGGCTCCGCCAGTGCCACCTGAAACGAGGCGACAGTATCTGGCATAAGAAGACAGTCCTGAAACAACCAAGAGAGAGAGAGAGAGAGAGAGGACAAAACCGACCAGAAATCGAAGACAACCTACGAAGAGACAAGTGCCGTAAAGACCGCCAGGAAATTTCATACTGCCGTCGAGACAAAACTTGCAGGTGGGACACCAACTAAGCCACCTGTTGACCAGACCACACACTAGAATGTGAAGGGACGATGACGTTTCGGTCTGTCCTGGACCATTCTCAAGTCAGTCCGGGACAGACCAAAACGTCGTCGTCCCTTCACCTTCTAGTGTGCGGTTTGGTCAACATACTTTAGCCATGTTATTGTGACTCATCGCCTGCTAAGACACCTGATTACCATATAAGTGGTGATAAACTCGCATCAAAAAGACGAGACACGAGAAGCAGAGAAGATTGAACCAGCCACGTACTGGAATGGTCCAATCTGCTGAAAGAAGTGGAGCCGCGGGAAGACCCTCGAGTTCGGACATCGAGGAAGAGGCGCCTGAAACCAGGGCTGGGCCGTCCACCATAGAGCCAACAGGACCTCTAATTCTTTGTAAGTCTCTCTAAGCTAACCAGGACCCGGAGCAACAACCGAACCGGTGGGAAGAGGAACAGGTAACCCCGACTAGACCAGTCCAGCCGAAAGGCATCAACCCCGATGGCCACACAGTCTGGGAAGGGCGCCACATACACTGGAAGACACCTCAACCAAGTCGATGCGAAGAGGTCCACCTCTAGGTGCCTGTACGGCCGGCAGATCGAACTGAACGAGTCTGTGTCGACCGTCCATTCCATGGAGAGGGGAATGAACCGAGACAGGCCATCCGCCAGTATGTTTGACATCGCCTGAATGTGAACCACCAGGAGAGCCAAACCTCGAGAACTCAGCAAACGAGTCACCTGAAACGACCAGACCCAAAGAGCCAAGGACCGCATTAAACTCCCGCGGTTCAGAATATGAACCACTGAGGAGCAGTCCAAATGGAGCTGGATCATTGCTCCACGAGCAACACGAACCCTCTGAAGTGAATGTCACACCACCGTGAGCTCCTGTTCTGTGCTGTGAGCCTGACGGAAGGATGGACTCCACCGACTGTCCAGCCTGATGAGCATTAGTCACAGAACCCCAGCTGAGAGACGAGGTATCCGTGAACACATCGAGCGAGGGTTCAGGGAGGCATCAGGGCATAGAACCCCAAAAAACAACCACCGAGGAAGCTGGCGACACAGCAGCTGACACAAGGCTCCCGGGATCTGAACACAGCGATAACGAGAGCTGCGGAAGGGACACCCCAGAAGAACCAGAACATCCGCTGAAGCCAGATCTGACCTGATGGGTAGATCAGCATGGCCAAGATCAGGCTCCCGCACCGCCGCTCAAACAACCGACGTGTGACCCGGGTGCCCTCCAAAAACAGCCATAAGCAGGACCGCATTCGGAACAATGCCACCAGAGGGAGAGACAAGGAAGTGGTCTGAGAGTCCCACACAAGACCCAGGGTACACTGGGTTTTGTGTGGGACTCTCAGTCTCTCTCTCAATTCCCTCTCAGTCCGAACCTGAGAGGGAACCAATTGGGACTTCCTGTACACCAAGAACATGAATCCGGTGAGCTGGTAAGGAACCATATCCCTGGTGAGCAGACAATTGGCTGGGAGCCCACACCAGCCAATTGTCGAGGTAGGCCAGAATCAACAGCGCCGTCATGACCCGGTTAAGGCACGTGGACACAAAAGGTGCCAGATCCAACTGGAAGGAAGGCAAAGAAATTAGTGTCACTCCATGACAAAACCGAGCCAGTCCCTGAACACCAGTTGAACGGGACGTGCTAATATGCCTCCCGGAGGTTCAGAGACACCATCCAGGCACCAAAAGCAGCCAGACCCGAGAGAGATTGGTCATCTGAAAGGAGGGGCAAGGACCCATGGGATCATACATTATAAGTCCAGTATGAATCGCAGCTCTGCCGAATCCCGTTTTGGAACTGAAGACAGGCCGGAAACCCACTCCAAGATAACTTGACAGAGCGCATGGGAAGAGGCCCGCCCTGCAAGCCCCAATCCTCCCAAAGGAGGAAGAAAGAAGCAACGCCACCACAGGCCAGAGGAAAAGGACTCGAATTGCCCACAAATCGTGGGACCAGGAACAAACAGCGCGAGCCTCACCACCAACAGGACTAACCGTGAAAAGGTTGACAACCCCTACGAGAGCCTGACTGAAACTCAAAGCGATCACTGCCCCCTCAGCAGGAGGGGCCAGTCTCGAATTTGCAACTAATGGCTTACGACGACTGAAGGTACCCTGAGACCTGGCGATGATCCTACAAGTCCGATATAGGCCATCAACTAGACAAAGCTGCCTACAGAAAATGCAACCCACCGCAGACTCTGCAAACAGCAACGGACAAAAGGGTGATGAAAAACGAAGAGCCAGGGCCAAAAACGATTCCAAAAAATAGGACGAGCACCGCCTGTCAGCACGTGAGATGAGAAGCAAAAGCAAAAAACAGACACTGCCTCCCTCAGAAACTGCGCGTACAACTTCAACAAGGCAGCCGGCGCCTGAGCTGCCGAAGCAAGCACACCAGACACTGGCCTGAAACCAGCTTCTCTACACCACGAACCAGTCCGAAGACAGCACCTGTAGGGAAAAGAAGTGCAAGACCGAAGCCAAGGGCCCACGGGCACCCAAATCCTCGGCCACCAGGAATGCTGAAAAGAAGGGAACCTGCATGTGAAGCCGCACCTGGCCAACATCATATGGAGGACGGGGGCGAACAAGCACGCTTTGAGGTGCTCCAACTCGCCCCCGCAGGAAACTCGAACGACCTTAGTCAACTCTCGCCATTCAAGTGCGCAGTCCGACAGGATGAATGCCAAGCCCCCAACGAAAGAAAAGGCAGTCTGCCAGCCAGGAAGACTCCGGTACCTTGCAAAGCACCCATTAGGGAAACTCAAAAGAAGGCTTCATTATCGAGGCGTAATCCGGGTCTTGCAGGCGGTAAGCCGCAAGCGCCTCCCACCCCTTCCTCGTTGGGAAGCGGGAAGCGAAAAAACCTTCAGGAGGAGGGAACTGAAGAACCCTAGGGAACTTGGAACCGAACCCGGGGAGGAGTAAAACTCGTATCAAAATCGAACAGGGTGGGGATAGGAAAACCTCTTCCCCTCTAACAACAAGCCCTGTGCCGAGGGGTACCAAACACTCAGGCAGGAACAAGTGAGGTACAGGGCCTCCCCAAGCCATCCTCCAATCCCTCTGCTTCTTGAAAAAAAGCAGAGTCCACCGAAAAAATAGGAATGAAGGGGGCCTGCTGGTGTGACCCAAAAGCTCCGGCAGGAGACCAGGCTCGAATGCCTCCACCGCTAATCCGGAAAGGGCAATCCCCGAAGCTGCCCGAGTCTCGAGACCAGTAAAATTCAGGGAGGCAGCTGCAGGACATCCAGAAAGGCAACCAACCTCGCATGTTGCTGCAACCTAAACCTCGCATGCAACGCTAAAGCTGCCTGAAACCGAATTTCAATCTCAGTGGACTGGGTGAATGGAGTACAAGCAAAGAACACCACTCGCAGGACAAGGGGTCATAGGTGTCACTGACCCCAAAAGGCAGCAAGATGGTGAGTGTCACCCTAAGACAGGGGGGACAGGGCAACCATCAAACTCTCATAAGGCGAGGTGGGACTCAGAGGTCTCCTACATTGGACCACTGAGCCCCAATGGGGGTTTCCAGGGCCCTTAGGCTTACTGCTAAGGGAAGCCCAGGCGAGGTACTGCTAACCGATTATCCCAGAGCTACCAAGCAAACAAACTAAAAGCTGAACCTCTGTGACGTGTGCAAGCATGGGGACGTAGTGGAGGGCCACCTAAATCCTACAAGTGGGCCTACCACCACATCAGGCAGACCCCCGCCAGGCCAAAAAAAAAAAAAAAAAAAAAAAAAAAAAAAAAAAACACGCAAGAGCATGTCGTCTCCAGGTGAACAGACCCGGTCGCTATGCATATATCATTCAGCTGCACAGTACCTCGCACCAAAACCAGCGACGAAACTACCTCCTACCCAAGGACAAACAGAAGTAAGAACCTTCCAGGTGAACCCCCAAGGACAAGCAATCACCGAGCAGCGACAGAACCACACTGAGGTAGCTGCTCCTGAACAGTTCATGGAAGATAACCCTGAGGCTGCAAAGGCAGTACTTACGGGGCACCTAGGAAAGGTAGCCTAAGGTGCATGCAGCCCCAGGTGCATGCAGCCCCAGTACTCTTGTGTTACTTCTGGCTCACACACCACCAAAACAGAGCAACAACACCGCGCTGCGCAAAGAGTGGAGCCAGAGCTATCAACCGTCACTGACAAAACAGCCTCTTGAACTGAGGAGAGTTGCCGGCATGGAGGTCTGGGACCCCCCCCCTGTCCCCCTCCTGGGGAGGGGAGAGGTTGCACAGATGGATATGCGACGGTTGTGGTGACATCATGTTTGTTTCCTTGTTTTTAATTGGAGTTCTGTTTGCTAGTTCTGGGTGCCTGACTTGGTAGATGGCAGACAAAGACTGCTTCCAATTACACAGGGGTGTCTTTAGACCATTGCTCTTCATGCCTCTTTGAGGGAACCAGGTTCTGGCTTTGGTCCCCGGTAGGCTTAGAAGTCTTTCGATTGACTGTTGCCATGGCCTAATATATACACATCAGCCCGGTATAGCTCTGGGGAGCCTCTGGGTCTCACCCAGAAAATGGCGTTTCATTACATTCAATGTTTTTTTTTTTAATACTGTAAATGCAAATATAAAATGAATAGTTAAATATTGTCAGAATGTGAATTACGGTACCTGTCTTAGCCTTGTGTGTTTTGATCTTGGTGGTGGTGATATCATGATGTGATGATCATTTAGGTGGAAAGAAGTAGCGAGTTAAAATGGTAAAGCTGATGTACAAAAACTTGATCTTGGGTTTCTGCATTTTAGTGCACTTCCAACTTTACAATTATTTTGACTAAAACATGTATACAATATATTTGAGCATATGATAGCTTTTTTTTTTTCTTTTAGTCACTAATCACTGGCTATTATATTTGCAAGAAATATAAATATTTTATAAGAAAAGACAACTTTAAAATAATATGGTTTGTATAATGGAGTTGCAAGTTCTGAAGAATAATGGAACAACTTATCAGCCTTGGAAACAGGAATACCACTAACTGCATGGTTATTTTTAAGGAAATCGTGCAAATTACTATAAATTTGTGGTATGGTTCATTCATGAAGGTTCCATTATTTCAGCTTTATGCTATGTTTTGTCAATGTGTCACAATCTAAATTATAAGCTGCTACTGACGTCATTTTAAAATTTAATTCTTTCTTATTGTTGTGGTTTTGTTTCAGTCAAGCCAGAAATGCAATGATATTCAGAATATCAATTTATTAATTATGCATTTGAATCTGAAGAACAAATGAATGATCGACACGTGAAAAAACTATCTTCGGGAAAATTTGAGAGCAGAAAGAGTTGAAGGGCTTTGGTATTTTTTTTTATATCCGTGATGCTACATGTAAATATAATGAATGGATGAGTAACTTTTTATATCTAACATCTATAACCATCTTTTTCTATATTCATAATTTTTATTATCTGAACTGATGCCTTCTGCACAGGATGAAAGTGTGAAGCTGGAGAAAATGATATTGTATGTATATACTGTACTATAATAATAAGTACAATTGTATTACAGGTTTACATGAATGTAATTTCTTTGATGGGAGACGTACTGCCCCTGCAATGTGAGGCTCAGCTCGAGCCCCATGTTTCTCACCTTTGTTGGTTCTTTGTGAGATGCTCTTCACTGCAGCCTCTCGTCTCTGCTCACTACTCTGCCATTACTACTGTTCTCTCCTGCACCCTGCGTACATCATATTTCCAGAAGAAAGAGGTTAGTATTCATACGGGGGAATAATGGGGCTCTGTAATTCTTGCACAAAAGTAATTTTTTTAAGTAGCAAGTGGATACCTTAACTTGTTTGTTTTTGGCCCCCTTACTAATTTTGGACACAACCAGCTTCTTGGGCCAAGTGGAAATTTGCTTTGCTATATTTTACTTCAGTGCATACTGTGAAGTTACTATGCATGTTAAAGTTCTCAATTTGATATCTTTTTAAGTTAATGAGTTGTACTGTAGTTTATGATGTTATTTTCAAAAATGCAATAAAAACAAAATAAAGTGACAAAGTAAAGTTAATGTTAGCCAACATGAAGTTGAAAATGACGACTACAGTCATTGGAATGTTGTGGCATTTTGAGCAAATGACGACTGTAGGCATCACAAAAATGTTAAAGGGCTACTATTTTATATGTAGCATCTTTTTTTAGTCGTAAGTTTTATTGCCTTAAGCAAATGGTAAATGATACCATGAGTTTATGACCAGTCCAATTTGAGTTTGAATTCCAATTATAAGTAAAAGAGCCAAGCCATGCGAACGATCGTGATCCTGTCAGTATGGACTGTTTTTGAGTACGAGATCCTGACAAACCCGGAGCACTTTAGCTCACTATTGTGGGGAATTTCCTAACAATTATTTATTAATATTAATAGATGGTGAATGGACTGTATGAGTGGACTGTGTTAATTTTAGCTGTCTGGTAATTCCACTCCTTGAAAATTTTGGGGGTAGACTTAATAATGCTAAATCTACCTTATGTTCAATTATAGTAAATCTTCAACATAACATTTATGAATAAATAATAGGTTATAAGTTTAGTAACTAACTACAAATATAACATATATGATTGCATTGACTTAGCTGACAAGCCGATCATTGGAGGTGCGTCTGACAGTCTCCCACTATCAGTTTATTCTCAATCTCAACGTAATGGTGTCGTAGACACGTGAAGAACAAGTTGAGATGACAAGCTCCCGTTGTTGTCCCTCCATGCTGTGGTGAATATACAACTTAACTTCTGTAGAGTTAAAGTAATTTAAGCTAATCTACATGAAAGGGATCAACTGGTTCTGGAAATAAACTTTAGGGGTTTATTTGGTGTTCCTATGTCATAACGGCCGGACGATCTAAAGTTATTATGGCTATAAAAAACTAATAGATAGTCACTTACCCGACAAGATGTGATATCCTTAGTATTTGATGGCAAGCAGCAACGTGTGGGATTCGTAATTGCACGGATGTTCCCAAATTAACGCGATGCAAAGTGGCAGGCTTCATGGGGATGTTGTCGTTATAGTTCTCAGAGAGCAAGTGTCACTCGCCCTCTACCTCCTCTCTCGGTGCATGGCACGGAAATATATGTCAATATTCTACCTTATCTTATTATCTAACAAGACATTACCGACATTGTTGTACATCTTGGTGTTACACTTCAAATGTCGGTAGACAATTTTCCACTATTTCCACTGAAGTAAAAACCAAGCTGCAACTCAATTTTGCACCGAGTTACGCTGCTTCTGCACCAGGAGGTGCAGAAGCAGCAGTGTCAACTACACTGCAGGAGGGAGTGCCCTTTCCCCAAGCAATCCCTGCTCTCTCACCCCCAGGACTTCTTCCTGCCCCAAGCAGGCCTGAGGAAGACCTAAGCCCTCCATCCCCCACTCCACCTCCCCCTGATCCCCTGGAAACTACCTCACAGGAGGAGGAGCCTACCCAAGTAGCAATGACCATAGAACAACTTCCTACACTTGTGGGGAGTGAGGGTGAAATTGGATATAAGAAAGTGAGCTTCAAGGTAATGTACTCAAACATTGATGGGATTACCAATAAAGCAAGTGAACTGGCAGAAAGGGTGCAAGAAGAAAACCCTGATGTAATAGGACTAATGGAAACAAAATTGTCAGGAGTCATAACAGATGCTGTGTTTCCAAAGGAGTACTATATAGTAAGGAAAGAGAGGGAAGGGAGAGGAGGTGGAGGAGTGGCCCTGCTGATAAGGAAGGACTGGAGTTTTGATGAGATGGAAATTCCGGGCTGTGACGGATTCAGAGATTACATAACAGGAACTATAACAATGGGTGGACCTAAGATAATAGTGGCAGTGATTTACAACCCTCCCCTAAATGACAGAAGACCTAGACAGGAGTTTGATAGGAACAACATGGCAACCATTAATATAATAGAGAGAGCAGCTTCAGTTGCCTGCAGGAATGGCTCCAGACTCTTAATCATAGGCGATTTCAACCATGGAAAGATAGACTGGGAGAATGGGGACCCACATGGTGGTGCAGATACGTGGAGAGCTAAACTCTTGGAAGTGGCAACAAGGAATTTTCTGAGCCAGCACGTCTAGGAACCCACAAGAGTGAGAGGCAATGATGAACCAGCTAGACTCGAATTGATATTCACCCTGAATGAGTCAGAAATAAGGGAAGTCAAAGTTGAAGCCCCCATAGGAATGAGTGACCACAGTGTACTGACCTTTGAGTACTTGGTGGAGGTAGGGATAACCTATCCAAGGATGGGAGTAGAGGGAAAAAGATTGAATTACCAAAGAGGAAAATATGACGAGATGAGGAGCTTCCTCAGGGGAATACCATGGGAAACAGAACAGAGACAAGAATGTGCAGGTCATGATGGATTTTGTCACCCAGAAGTGCTATGAAGCTGCAGACAGGTTTATCCCCGTCCAAAAGGAGAAAAACGAAAAACAACAGAAAAACCCATGGTTCAACCAGGAATGCAAGGTAGCGAAGCAACTGAGTAAAAGAACATGGAGAAACTACAGAAATAACAGAACACCAGAGAGCAGGGAGAGATACCAGAGGGCCAGAAATGAGTACCTCAGAGTGAGGAGGGAAGCAGAGACAGTTTGAAAATGACATCGCGAGTAAAGCCAAGACCTAACCAAAGCTGCTCCACAGCCACATCAGGAGGAAACAGCAGTGAAGGAACAAGTGATGCAGCTGCGAAAAGCGGAGAACAGATACAGAGACAATGACAAGACAAGGAGGTGTGTGAAGAACTCAACAAGAGGTTCCAGGCGGTCTTCACAATAGAACAAGGAGAAGCCCCTGCACTAAATGAGGAGGTGGCAAACCAAGCAACCTAGGAGGAATTTGACCTCACCAGTGATGAAGTCAAAAGGTGTCTGCTGGAGCTGGATGTGACAAAGGCTGTTGGGCCTGACAGAATCTCACCATGGATACTAAAGGAAGGTGCAGAAGCACTAAGTGTGCCACTCTCTATGGTGTATAACAGGTCACTGGAATCAGGAGACTTACCAGAAAGTTGGAAGACAGCTAACGTGGTCCCAATATACAAAAAGGGTGACAGGCAAGAGACACTGAATTACAGGCCAGTTTCCTTAACTTGTATACCATGCAAGGTGATGGAGAAGATCGTGAGGAAAAGGCTCGTAGAGCATCTGGAGGGAAATAACTTTGTAATGCACCACCAACATGGGTTCAGGGATGGTAAATTGTGCCTCACAGGTTTAATAGAATTTTATGACCAGGCAACAAAAATTAGGCAGGAAAGAGAAGGGTGGGCCAACTGCTTTTTCCTGGATTGCCAAAAAGCCTTTGACACAGTACCCCATAAAAGGCTGTTAAAAAAGTTGGAACAACAGGCAGGAGTAAAAGGGAAGGTGCTCCAGTGGATAAGGGAGTACTTAAGCAACAGGAAACAGCGAGTAACGGTGAGGGGGGAGACATCAGAGTGGCGAGATGTCACCAGCGGAGTCCCACAGGGCTCAGTACTTGGACCCATCCTGTTTCTAATATATGTGAACGATCTTCCGGAGGGTATGGACTCATTCCTCTCAATGTTTGCTGATGATGCGAAAATTATGAGAAGAATCAAGACGGATGAAGATAGACAGAGACTACAGGATGACCTGGATAAACTGGAGGAATGGTCTAAAAAATGGCTGCTAAAGTTCAACTCGGGAAAGTGTAAGGTGATGAAATTAGGCGAAGGGAGCAGGAGGCTGAACACAAGGTATCATCTGGGAGGTGAAATCCTGCAAGAGTCAAATAGAGAGAAAGACCTGGGGGTTGATATCACACCTAACTTGTCCCCAGAGGCCCACATCAAAAGAATATCATCAGCGGCATATGCTAGACTGGCCAACATAAGAACTGCCTTCAGAAACTTGTGTAAGGAATCTTTTCAGAACCCTGTATACCACTTATGTAAGACCAATCCTGGAGTATGCAGCTCCAGCCTGGAGTTCATACCTAGTTAAACACAAGACAAAGTTAGAGAAGATTCAGCGGTATGCCACCAGGCTCGTCCCGAACTGAGAGGATTGAGCTACAAGGAAAGGCTAAAGGAGCTGAACCTCACATCCCTGGAAAACAGAAGAGTAAGGGAAGACATGATAACCACCTACAAAATTCTCAGGGGAATTGACAGGGTGGACAAAGACAAACTCTTCAGCACGGGTGGGACACGAACAAGGGGACACAGGTGGAAACTTAGTACCCAGATGAGCCACAGAAACGTTAGAAAGAATTTTTTCAGTGTAAAGAGTAGTTAATAAATGGAATGCACTAGGAAGTGATGTGGTGGAGGCTGACTCCATACACAGTTTCAAATGTAGATATGATAGAGCCCAGTAGGTTCAGGAATCTGTACACCAGTTGATTGACAGTTGAGAGGCAGGACCAAAGAGCCAAAGCTCAACCCCCGCAAGCACAATTAGGTGAGTACAATTAGGTGAGGAAGAAACATCCCACTAACCAGTTGAGTGACAACTGGAGACTCGCTTTCATTCATCCAGAATGAAGCAGTATTCATAAGCAGCTCAAGTGACGGCAATGAAGAGTACAAAAGAACCCTTATTTTGGAATTCTAAATTAACCCAGACTTATCCTGAAAGTGGATAAGGAAGTTCCAGCCCTGAAACTGGGCTGGAATGAGCTGGGAATTCTGGCACGTGCCCAGAAAATCATGTGTGATAGTACCTGAAGAGTTAAATGCTTGGCTAAAAACTGAGGGCCTAAGGTAATCATTGAGGAAAGCGAGTGCCTAAATGTTGTAAAGATGCTGCTCACAAAGAACAATCTGAGAAACCTTTGTGGAAGAGTGAAAGCAAAATTGAAGCCTAGTCAAAGCATGGAATGGAAATTACACATTATCCTTACCTTTGAGTTCAATAGCCAATCTTGGAGCAAGACATATTGACTAAAAAAAAAAAAAAAAACTCCAATCTGCCTGATTAGTGACAATCAGAGGCACAGTAGACCACTACCATAGCAACAACATTAGAACGAACAGCTCTTGCTTCTCGCACCCCTGATTCGTGATGCATGACATTCATGATAGGTTTGGAATTAAGTAGAGTAAATGATCACTACACCCAGTTAGGAATGTAAATCCACCAGAACCTCCTTCTGAGTAGATAAAAAATACTTGAACTGATGTATACCTGGAGTGGGTTCTGAAAGTTCTTCTTTTCCCCAAGCCCAACCTGGGACCAGGGTTGACTTGATAACTTGGTCTAAAAGGCTGTTGCTTGGAGCAGCCCGCAAGGCCAGATACTCACTACAACTCATTTGGTCCAGAACTTCTTGCAGGAATTTGCCTAATTGTTTCTTGAACATGTCCACTTTTTGTTTTGGTAATATTTTTACGGTTGCTGGGAAGATATTGTATAGCCATGGGACTCTGATGTGCATACAGTGGCACCTCGACTTACGATTGCCCTACTTACGATAATTTCGAGTTACGATGTAAATTTCATCGAAAAAAGCTACTTGACATCTGATGGTGTCGTTGACTTACGATATTTGTTGGTACACGTTCGGGTCGACCGAGCGCGTGGTTCCTGGTCATGCGGCCAACCTGCCTCAGTTTACTACAGCTGCCCGCTTAGTGACGAACGCGCCTATAAGAAATTTCGCTTTTGTGGTGATTTTTTGCATTTTGAACATTAAAGTAATTATTATATATCACTCCATGAGTCCCAGGAAAGCAGTGGTAAGGCTCAACATATGAGATCCCATGTAAGGATGACCATAGAGCAGAAACAAGAGATCATTCGTAAATATGAAGATGGTATGCTGGTTGTTGGACTAGCTAGGCAGTACAACAAATCTCAGTCAACGATATCCACCATACAGGCTAAGAAAAAGGACATTATGGGTGCTAAAGTGATGCATCATTACAGACAAACAAAGGGGAAAAACAAATGTCTCTTGACAAATTTGTAATGAGACAAACAAGCACTGAACCACAACCAGGTCCTAGTGGTATTCAGGCAAAACGTAGGAGAGAGAGTACCCCAGAGAAAGCATCACTGCCTGATGTGATAATGGAAGGGGACTCCCCTTCCAAACAGTAACAACTCTCCTCCCCCCCTCATCACCATCTTCCATATGCCATCAAGAGCCCTCCATAAAGGTAAGATAAACGTAGGTACTGTATTGTAGTTAGAAAAAAACATTGTATTCAGTATAAAATGTATTTGTATGTTAATATTTTGGAGGGTGAGGAACGGTTTAATTCAAATCCCTTTATTTCTTATGGGAAAAATTGCTTTGACTTACGATATTTCGACTTACAATCCGTCTCTGGGAATAGAGGAACAGATTAGCATCGTAAGTCGAGGCCCCATTGTATAGTGTTTTCCAGTTGTGCCTGTGGTACCATCAATAAAAAATCTTGCTGCTAAATGCCACTTGCTTAGAGCAACTTAGCCAGACCATGAATGCTGGAACCCCCACACCTAAATGATTACGAATCTAGGCACCATTACACACACAAATCACAATTGCTTGATGCATCAAATGAACAAATCCACAAGGGCCGTGATGCGGATTTGAACCTGCGTCCGAGAGCACCCCAGATGCTGCCTTAATCGACTGAGCTACAACATGGTCAAAAGGAGTTGAAACCGAAGTTCTACTGAACTTATTGGAGCCTACAGCCTCTCCGAGGCACAAACCAGGGTTTTACACAACTCTCCCATGCACTCGGAACTTCGGTTTCAACTTTTGACCATGTCGTAGCTCAGTCGATTAAAGCAGCGTCTGGGATGCTCTCAGACGCAGGTTCGAATCCTCGTCACGGCCCTTGTGGATTTGTTCATTTGATGCATCACGCAATTGGGATTTCTGTGTGTAATGAAGTAAGAGCGAAGAGGGAGAACAGCCTATTGACATAGCTCGAGTGCATGGGGGGAGTTGTGTAAAACCCTGGTTTGTGCCTCGGAGAGGCTGCAGGATCCAGTAAGTTCAATAGAACTTCGGTTTCAACTCCTTTTGACCATGTCGTAGCTCAGTCGATTAAGGCAGCGTCTGGGATGCTCTCGGACGCAGGTTCGAATCCTCATCACGGGCCTTGTGGATTTGTTCATCTATGCATCATAATATCACTAAAAGACCTTAAATTTTCACTTCTGGCAACGAAGTTCCAAGGCACGACCCGAGATGGGCAAGGACTTAATGAGTTCAATCTCATGAGGAATTATCAGATAATATAAGATAAGTTTTTCACAGACAATCTTTAACAGGCCAGCCAGGGATGATAATCCTGAAACCATATTTTAGCACCTTTCCTGGCTCGGCGGGTCACCCGCAGCGCACCGCAAGGTAGGCTGCGTGTTGCCCCATGAGCGTACAACCACACTCCAATGTTTATACTCTTCTCAGTTTTATCACCTCAATTTGCATGCTTCGTTGTTTATTTTGGTATCAAATTGTTCGCAAAAGAATGTTCTAAAGTTATTTATGCATACAAGGTCAAATTGAACAAAAACATTACCAATACCATATGATAAAGTACATCGTCACGTGGTCACCCACAGGGATGTCGTGATGCCACGTCGGGTTTACAGAGAATGGGAAGACATTGGCGCACATTTTAAAACAATTCCCTTGATAATGAAACAATAAAAGGAGTTTTTACAAATATTTTAATTGTTGACTGCGTTGAAGTCATGTCACTACCTGTATTGTTTTAACAACTGCGAGAATGTCATCACGATGCGTAAGTGTTAAGTTGGCTGGAAAAAAAAAGGCGACTGGCAAATTTCATGCTAATAGTATAGAAACCCAACACTGTACCATAAAAGACAGTGTACACAAAACAGTTATTTAGCAAATAGAAATTGTCTTTAGAGATGCTGGTGTGAGGTACGGCAACAGGCAAAAGAGAAAGGCCAAGCAGTGTTGGACTACTGGTTGACTAACACTGCAGTCTGGTGGCATCAGGGGTAAGCAGTGAAGAAGTGTTTTGGTTATTTAGGTTAGTTTTGAGTTTAATTTGGTATTCTAAACATTTCTCAAGTGTTTGCCACTCTCTATTGACAGTTTTCCTCGAAGTGTAATCATATGCTCTCAGCTGCCCAGCTTCTGCTGAAGGAATAGGATCTTGGTCTCCTGCTCCCACTAGTTTGAGATTATCTTAGATACCTGGTGAAATGATATTGATCCTGGGGTACCAGTGCATATGCTGTGGGGAGCCACTGAGAGGGAGCACTCCAGAAATGAAATGTTAATCATGCCAGAAACTGTAAAATAACAATCTGAATTCCCCTCCTGGACGTGATCAGATATATTTAGTGTATCAGGACTGTGCAGCGTGTTTCTTGTGTACATGCCACTCACTTGACATAATTATAAGTCTTAGGGAGTAGCTAATAGAGCAACTTGTCCTCTTACAAAAAACGTCAAATTTCGATTGTATGCGTTACATGAGGGCAAAACTTGTTGTACAGTACTTGAAAATGGAAGTGGCTTGCAAAAGTAACCTACTGTCCCATTTCTTGTTTTGGGTCCTCTGGTAGGTTAAGAGAGGGCACTTTAATTTGACCATTTTCTTGATGCTGGGAAACCTTCGGAGGACAGGCTGAAAAGAGACCTTAGGATGCACATCAAACAGTGAATTAATATACACTGCATAATGCACAATGTTGTGGCATTTTAGAAGATGACCAGGTTATTCAGCTTCTTTGGGGGAGGGAAGTGTATTTTTAATATTGTCAATATTACTTTATTTACAGTAAAATATCTGCATGTATATATATACATGTGTGGTATATAATTTGCCAACAATTTACCACTGTCGGCAATATCGAACAATCGTATATACTTAGCAAGACGTAGCTCCATTCATTCATTAAATAGTGCACAGTGTAATAACTGGCATGGTTTTGAGTACTGTATATTATAATTGCATGTTTTAACACAGTTGCAAAATATTTTAATGTAATCCATCAGGATCCTACAGTGGAGACTGTTATTCACCTCCTAACAAGTTACATCAGGGAGTTGCTTCAGCGTTGTCGTCAGTACAGGGATCAACTTCTGGCATCCTGCTTGACCCTCGTCCTAAAACTGCCTCTCTGCATTGTCCGAGACATTTTCCCACAGCTGGTGGTTGCATTACAGGTTGGTGTACTTTGTGTATGTGAAATGAATTTGAGTTTTAGCACTAAACTTTTTCATTAATATAAAATGAATAGAACTAGTCTTATTACAGAGCACCACTTGGTTTCCGAACTTTAGTTATCTGAAACTTCCAGTTTCCCAATTGGGGTTGGGGAGTCATGCTGGTAGGAAGGGGTCCGCCAAGCGGCGCGCCGGCCTGTGGTGGTGGGTGGGAGATGGTCCAGTTTGCCCACTGTGACTTCACAGATTCACGGCCTATTATTCCTATTACTGTATTTTGAATTGTCATGAGGCTGGAATGTTCTTACTGTGCTTCTGTTTTACATATCTGTACAATCAAGAAACATCTGTGCACCATGTCGACTCCAAATGCATGCATTGTGTCAGTGATGGCTGACCAGTGGGTGGGGAAGCTTAGGTGGGAGGCATTATGAGAGAGGGAGGGAGAATTAGTGAGAAAGGGAGGGAGGGGGAGATAGGGAGAGATGCTAGGAGGTAGGCAGGAAGAGAGGGAAGTAGTGAGGGAAGATGGGAGAATTAGGGAGGGAGGGAAAGGCAGGCAGACAGGAAGGCAGGCTGGGAAGGAGGCAGGCTGGCAGGCAGGCTGGCAGGCAGGCTGGGAAGGAGGCAGGCTGGCAGGCAGGCTGGGAAGGAGGCAGGCTGGGAAGGAGGCAGGCTGGCAGGCAGGCTGGGAAGGAGGCAGGCTGGCAGGCAGGCTGGGAAGGAGGCAGGCTGGCAGGCAGGCAGGCTGGCAGGCAGGCAGGCAGGCAGGCAGGCAGGCAGGCAGGCAGACAGGTAGGCTGGTAGGCTGGTAGGCAGGCAGGCAGGCAGGCAGGCAGACAGGTAGGCTGGTAGGCAGGCAGGCTGGCAGGCTGGGAAGGAGGCAGACAGGCAGGCTGGCAGACTGGCAGGCAGGCAGGCAGGCTGGCAGACAGGTAGGCAGGCAGGCTGGCAGGCAGGCTGGCAGGCAGGGTGGCAGGCTGGGAAGGAGGCAGGTTGGCAGGCAGGCAGGCAGGCTGGCTGGCTGGCTGGCAGGCAGGCAGGCTGGCTGGCAGGCTGGGAAGGAGGCAGGTTGGCAGGCAGGCTGGCAGGCAGGCTGGCAGGCAGGCTGGCAGGCTGGGAAGGAGGCAGGTTGGCAGGCAGGCAGGCAGGCAGGAAGGGATGGATGGGTATTGAGGTGAGCCACGTGACCTTTGAGAGTGTGTGTATGCGGGTGGAAGTGTGTCGGTGGTGGGGGAGGGACTGGCTGGCTCGGGTAAGCCTAACCACCCTCAACCCGTTAGCCAGATTTGTTTCTTAAATGTGCATCATATATATTTTTGGTTACGGGTTTTGCTCAGTAATATTATTAGGATAATAAAAAGTTATAAAAATACTTATTTCATGAATGCTTTATTGTATTAGATGGGGAGGGCAGCAGCAGTGAGGGTATTCTCACATAGTTATATTCATCTAATTGTTGACCAGACCACACACTAGAAATTGAAGGGACGACGACATTTCGGTCCGTCCTGGACCATTCTCAAGTTGATTGCGATGAGGAGGTAGGGACAGGCAATAAATAGGCAAGAGAGAGCTGAGGAGGAAAGTCAGGTGTAGGGGATAGTAGTAATGAGAACTGCAGCAGGCCTATTGGCCCATACGAGGCAGCTCCTATTATAACCACCGAAGGAGATAGTAATAGCAAGGGATGATGATAGCAAGGGAGCGTAGGAGAAGACAATGAACAGAAAAAGGGAGAAGAGAGAAAGAAAAGGAAAGAGAAAGAAAGAAATGGAAGGGGGAAAGCTTATGTTAAGTCACGTTTGTTAGAAAGATTAGAGCATTTGAGTATATACTGTGACAGGGAAGAGTCGACAGCAACAAAGCCAGGACTCAAGTTCATGTTGGGTACATTGTTTATAAGAGCCGATTCTACAAGACGGCGTCTGTGTAGAGTAGAGGCAGGAAAGATTATTTTGGAGGAAGACCAATCAATGGGATGATTAGAATCCCTCACATGGCAGAAGAGAGCATTGTTAGTGTCTGCAGACTTAACACTTCTCTTGTGTTCTTTAAGTCTGTCATTCAGTGTACGGCCAGTTTCGCCAAAGTATTGGAGAGGACAAGATGAACAGGAAATAGAGTAGACACCAGCAGCATTAGAAGCAGGAGGAGCAGTGTGAACTAGATTGCTACGAAGTGTGTTAGTTTGTCGAAAGGCGAGTTTAATGTCAAGAGGACGAAAGGTATTGGTAAAAGTTTTGAGTTCAGATATGAAGGGAAGGCATAGTACAGTGCTACTAGTGTTGGAAGCAGGTTTAGGATGAAAGAAATTTCATTTAGCTTGAGAGTGGGCACAGTTGATGAAATCTAATTGTCATCTAATTGTCTCATCTAATTGAGACAATTACAAGATTGATAAATAATGACAAGATTAATAAATAATCTCATCTAATTGTCCTTGCAGGGTTGAGCTTTGGCTCTTTGGTCCTGTCACTCCTGAGGGAGAAGTGGATCAGGACTTCTCTAATTGGCGAGTGCAAACAAAATACTGTCGCATTCATGCTATGAACCTGTCGATTTTTTCCCTTAGATTTGTCTCTCTCCATTTTCCTCCATTTCTCATTTACAAACTTACACGATAACCGACGGGTCTCGTCCCCAAGGGTTTTGGAAACCAAGTGGTGCTCTGTTATATCCTAAGTTCTTTAGAAATTCAACTTTGATGTATAGTTAAGTATGTATCTATACTGTAGAGTTTGTCTGGCTGGTGCTCATGACTATAATTATGCTGTTGTCTTATGTGCTCCTTATCATCAATCCTTCAATATTCTTTGTATTTTGCTTCTGGTAATAACTCTAATTTTAGAGGTATTGTACCAGAAAAATATAGCTGAACCTTGATAGAATGACTTTGTGGAATTGGACCCATTATATCAAGGCTTGTGCCATTTTCAGTATGTCAACAGATTTTAATTTTAGGCATATAGCACACACGTGTACTACAGAGCACCACTTGGTTTCCGAACTTTAGTTATCCGAAACTTCCAGTTTCCCGATTGGGGTTGGGGAGTTGTTCGGGTAGGAAGGGGTCCGCCAAGCGTCACGCCGGCCTGTGGTGGTGGGTGGGAGATGGTCCAGTTTGCCCACTGTAACTTAACAGATTCTTGGCCTATTATTCCTATTATTTTGAATTGTCATAAGGCTGGAATATTCATTCTGTGCTTTTGTTTTACTTATCTGCACAGTCAAGAAACATATGTGCACCATGTCGGCTCCAAATGCACGCACTGCGTCAGTGATGGCTGACTGGTGGGTGAATGGATGGGAGAGCTTAGGTGGGAGGCAGTATGAGAGGGGAAGAATCAGTGAGAGATGGGGAGAATTAGTGAGAAAGGGAGGGAGAGATGCTAGGAGGGAGGCAGGAAGAGAGGGAAGTAGTGAGAATTAGGGAGGGAGAGAAAGGCTGGCTGGCTGGCTGGCTGGCTGGCTGGCTGGCTGGCTGGCTGGCTGGCTGGCTGGCTGGCTGGCTGGCTTGGATGGCTGGCTGGCTGGCTGGCTTGGATGGCTGGCTGGCTGGCTGGCTGGCTTGGATGGATGGCTGGCTGGCTGGCTGGCTGGCTGGCTGGCTGGCTGGCTGGCTGGCTGGCTGGCTGGCTGGCTGGCTTGGATGGCTGGCTGGCTGGCTGGCTGGCTTGGATGGCTGGCTGGCTGGCTGGCTGGCTTGGATGGCTGGCTGGCTTGGATGGGAGGCAGGCTGGATGGCAGGCAGAGTGGGAGGCAGGCAGAGAGGGAGGCAGGCTGGATGGCAAGTAGGGAGGCAGGGATAGTCATGTGGTTGAACCGTATAACCTTTAAGAAAGAGTATGGGATGTAGGGGGGGGTTGTCAGTGGTGGGGGTGGTTGGGGAGAGACCGGCTCCATTCGCATCCGAGCGGGTTTTTATATACGTACTATATAGATGTCACATCTGTGATGGGAAAAAAAAACTTTTTTTTTTTTTTTTCTGGGGGAAGCCCCTTCGGCTCCCCAGAGCTTACTAGGCTGATATGCTAATGTCAGACTTTGGCATCAGTCATGTGTATGTAGTTCTATAAGCCTACCGGGGACCACGAGCCAGAACCTGGCCCCCTCAGAAGAGGCAAGGGGAGCAATGACCCATAGAAACCCCCGTGTGGTTGGAAGCATTCTAAGTCTGCCATCGACCGGGTCAGGCACCCAGAAAGGTAAGCATACCAAAACAAACCCCTATTCTGGTGAAAATGTTGCTACCAAAAGTCGAACAAGTGAATAAAACTCCCCTAAACGAAACAAGGAAACGATCATGACATCACACGTCGTTGCACCGCTGTCTGCGCAGCTCCCACCTCAGCGGGAGGGGGAAGGGGGGCCCCAGACCCCACACGCTGGCTATCCACCCTTTAGTTCTTAGGCTGATGATAGAGGCTACGGTTGTGTGCTCTGGCTCCAGACATAGTTTCAGCACTGTCCTTTGATTATGGTGGCTGTCTTCTAGGGGTGCGAGAGCCAGGAGTTTTTCTCCGGTACTCGGGCTGCATGCCCTTAGGGTTCCCTTCCCTAGGTGTCCTGTAAGTACTGCCCTTGGGGCTTGGGGTTACATTCCACAAGTTCCTTGGGTCCTGTCTCTGCTGGCCTACTGCTCGGTTTTTTGCCCGCCCTTTGTGTACTTGGGTGTTTTGTCTCCCTTGTTTACCTTAGGGTAAGAGGCAGTTTGCACTAGTTCGAGGTGTGGGGCGCTGCGTAGCTTGTTTTCACTGAGTAGCGGCCGACTCTGTTCCTCTAGGGTACGCTGTCCTCTTGCGGGGTTTTCTATTTCTTTTTGCCTTGTGGGGGGGATCTGCCCTGCTTTTTGGCCACTTGTGCTTGACCTATTACAGTTCTTCTCTGGTAGTACCCCCTACTAGGTCCCCGTGAGTGTACACATCCCTGGGGTGCAGCTTTTAGTGAGTTTGCTTGGTAGTTTTGGGCGCCGGTTGGCAGTACCCTGCCGGGGGTTACCTGGGCGTGAGTCTCATTAAGTGCTCAGGGCCCTGGGAAACCCCTGGGGGCGTGTGGGTCCAATGGATGTGTCTCCAGGGTCCCCTCCCCCTCGCTTCGTGCGAGTTCGAGGGTTGTTCGGTCCCCTTGTCTCAGGTTGACCCTCACTGTCTTTGCCTTCGTCATGCTGCCTGTTAGGTCGGTGACACTTTCCACCCTGAGTCCGGTGAGTTCTGCTGCTTGCTAGTGACTCAATTTACCCAGTCAAGTGATGATCTTATGAGGGTACAGGCAGCGCAGGCATTGCATGCGCGTTTTAGGTTGTTGCAATACACTTAGTTGGTTGCTCACCCGGATTCCCTGCAGCTGCCCCGTTTTCCTTATAGGGACCCGGACTTGGGGGTGGGGGTCGCTTTGACCATGGTTTAGTCTCCCCCCGTCCCTTGTCCTTCCCCTCCTGTGGTTCGTTCTGGTAACCTCCCCCAGCTTCTGGCCCTGAAGCATCTGAGGGTTTCAGAGCCGGAGCAGGGTTTAGATGGTCTTGAGGCTTGGGGTGTCTCGGGAGGATGCCCCCTTCCGGTGTGGCGACAGAGGCATTTGAGTCTAGAGTCCCTGCCGAAGCCACCGGGTCTGACCAGTGGGCCCTCTTCCGTTCGGCTTACACGGACGGCTGTGCCGGCCATGTCTTTTGAGGCCGGTGCTGTGGGAGATGACTCGGCCCCGGGTCCTGCGGAGGAGGATCCCAGGACAGGGAAGGGGATGACTTGGGGGCCTTAGGCCTGACTGGACCATGCCTGGATTTTTCTGCCCTCTGACCAGGGCTTGTTGTTACAAGAAGTGGGGTTCTCTTTTTCTCCCTCCTCTGCGTACGAATTGGATTTGGTGTCTTCCCCTCCCCGGGTTCAGTTCCGTGTCCCCCCGGGTGCGTCAGTTCTGTGTCCCCCCCGGGTGCGTCAGTTCTGTCCTTCCGGAGGTTTTTGGCTTCTCGCATCCAATCTTCTACGGTGCGGGCAGCCCTTGCGACTTACCTCCTGCGTGACCCGGATTATGCCTCAGTGATGGATCCATCATCGTTCAGGTTTGGGAATTCGTTCCCTTTCTGGGTCCGTTACGAGGTTCCGGAGTCATCCTGGCTGGCGGACTGCCCTGTCCTGCCCTGTCCTTGCGTTGGAGGCGTGGCAGTCATTCTGCCATACCCTCATGCTTTAGTGGCATGAGGCTGCGACAGTGGTTCAGGTTTTCCTAGGGGGCAACCTGGAGCACCTCATTGAGTGCTTGTTTGCCCCTGCCCTTCCCCGGGATGTGGGCGTGATGCAGCTCCATGTGCAGGTTCCCTCCCTCTCTACTGCGCAGGTTGCTGAGGACATGGGCACACGTGGCCTTTTGGCTTCGGCCTTGCATTTCTTTTCCCTCCTGGAGCTGTCTTCGGACTGGCTTGAGGAGGATGTAGGGGCACTCAGGGCCGTCCCTGGGTCCGGTAACTTGGGCTCGGCAACCCACTCGTCGGCTGCCTTGCTGAAGCTGTTTGCGGCAATCCTGCGGGATGCGGTCTCCCTGTTCTATGCTTCCCGACTTGCATGTTGGCAGGCAGTGCTTGCCTTCTCCCTGGAATCGGCCTGGACCCTGGCTCTTAGGATGTCTGACCCTTTTTGTCCTCTATTTTTTGAAGATTCTGCCATGGCGCAGTATATTTAGGCTGCTTTGGCTACTTGTCGGACTATGTCTGACTTGTTGGTTCTCTGGGGGTCCCAGGCGGCTTCCCTGAAGGATCGTGCCAGGGTTCATGGTTCCTCTCGTCGTTGTAGGCCACGGGTGCCCGGTTCGGGTTCTGCACCGCCTTCGTTCCTGCCTTTGTCTGGTCGGCGCGGTGGTCGAGTTGTGCGAGGTTCTGGGTCTCGTAAGGGGTGCTAGCCCTTTCGCGGTTTGCCCCATTGACGGGGCGATGGGGGGGGGAGGCTTGCGCTGTTCGCTCACGCTTGGCCCCACGATTTGTGGGCATTTTGGGTCATTTCTTTCGGCCTGTGGTGGCATTGGGTGACTCCTCCTCTTTCGGGGGGTCTGGAGCTGACGGGGCAGGTCTCTTTCCCTGCGGTCTGTCGAGTCATCTGGAGTGGGTTCGCTTGGGCGTGGTCGAAACGACGACGTCCCTCAGATGGGTTTCCCGTCTGTTCCCGGTACCGAAACTGGACTGTGCGGACCTGCGTTCATTCTGGACTCGTCCCGTCTGAACCCCTGGGTTCATTGCCCCTCCTTTTGGATGACTACACTATCCCAGGTTCGACTCCTGTTGGAGCCGGGTGCTTGGATGGTGTCTCTGGACCTCTGGGATGCTTATTGGCACGACCCTATTCATCCGGGGTTCAGGGACTGCCTCGCGTTTGTTGTGGGGCGTCAAGGTTACCGCGTTCGTTGTTTCCCGTTTGGGTTGAACCTGGCACCTCGTGTGTTCACACGCCTAATATGGGTCGTTGTGGCCCGTCTGCGTCTTTTAGGCGTTCGGGTGTTGGCCTACTTCGACGACTGGCTGGTTTGGGCTCCCAGCTGGTCCAGTTGTCTGCTAGCCAGGGATTAGGTTCTTTCTCAGCTCGCCGGGTTTGGGTTTTTGGTGAACTGGAGGAAGTCTCGTTTGGTTATCTCCCAGGTTTGGGCATGGCTGGGCCTTGTGTAGGACTCTCGGACCGCTTCCTTGGCTCTCCCTCCGGAGTCTCTCCTGCATCTGCGGTTCCGCTTGCGTCTGTTTCTGGAGGGCTCCTGGATCACCCGGTGGTTGCGTTGAGGGTCTGTGCGGGAGCCTGAACTTCGCGATGAAATTCTACCCACTGTGTCGGGTTTGGCTTCATCGGCGGTTCTGGTTCCTTTGGGGACGTCCCTTCCGCCTCTCTCGCAATCACTGGGGTCAGACCCCGGGGGCTTTGCGTCGGTGAAGCCCCAAGGGCAGTACTTACCGGGCACTTAGGGAAGGGAACCCTAGGCACATGCAGCATGAGTGCTGAAGAAATACTTCTGGCTCACGTACCACCGAAAAGACAGCCACCACAACCAAGGCACAGAGCTGAACCATGTCTGGAGCCAGAGCAAATGACCTCTGGCTATAGCATTAGCCTCAGAACTGAGGTGTGGATTGCTGGTGTGTGGGTCTGGGGCTCCCCTCTTTCCTTCCAGGGGAGGGTGGGGGTGGGGGTTGATTTGCGCAGACAGCGGCGCTGGGACATGTAACGTCATGCTCATTTGCTCGTTTCTGTTTGGGAAGTTCTGTCCACTAGTTCGGCTTTTGGTAGCAATTTCTGGGGGGGGGGAGCCCCGTCAGCTCCCCGGAGCTTTACCGGCTGATATGCTAATGTCAGACTTTGGCATCAGTCATGTGTATGGAGTTCTAGGGCCTACCGGAGACCACGGCCAGAACCTGGCCCCCTCAGAGAGGCAAGGGAAGCAATGGCCTATAGAAACCCCCGTGTGGTTGGAAGCATTCTATGTCAGCCATCGACCGGGTCAAGCATCCAGAAAGGTAAGCATTCCAAAACAAACCCCTATTCTGGTGAAAATTGCTACCTAAAGCCGAACTAGTGGATAGAACTCTTCAACAGAAAACAAGGAAACTAGTATGACGTCATACGTCACCGCGCCGCTGTCTGCGCAGCTCCCCCCTCCCCGGGAGGGGGAAGGGGGAGCCCCAGACCTCCCACGCCGGCTATCCACCCATCAGTTCTTCGGCTGATGCTGTAGGCAACGGTTATGTGCTCCGGCTCCAGTGGTTGTTTCAGCACTGTACCTAGAGTGTGGTGTCTGTTTTCTAGGTGGTGCGTGAGCCGGGAGTGATTCTCCAGTACTCGGGCTGCATGCGCCTAGGGTTCCCTTCCCTAGGTGCCCTGTAAGTACTGCCCTTGGGGCTTGGGGCCACTTTCCACAAGTTCCTTGGGTCCTGCCCCTGCTTGGCCATTTACTGCTTGGTTTTCGGCCGCTCTTTGTGTGCTCGGGTGTTCTGTCTCCCTTGTTCGCCTTAGAGTAAGGGGCAGTTTTTGCACTGGTGGGGCTCAGGGTACTGTGCAGCTTGTCTTTACGAATCATAGCAGCCGGCTCTGTTCCGCTTGGGTACGCTGTCCTCTTGCGGGGTTTTCTTTTTCTTTTTGTTTATCTACCTGGTGGGGGGGGGTCTGCCTTCGTTCTTGCCCCTTGTGTCCCTTGTGTTCTGAGTATTTTCTGGTGGTACCCCCTGCTAGGTCCCCGTGAGTGTACACGTCCCGGGGGTTCAGCTCTTAGAAAGTTGTTTGGTAGCTTTGGGTGCCAGTTAGCAGTACCCTGCCTGGGATTACCTGAGCGCGAGTCCTCTTATAGTAAACGCTCGGGACCCTGGGAAACCCCTGGGGGCGCGCGGGTCCGGTGGATGTGACCCCAGAGTTTCCCCCTCGCTTCCAGCGAGTTTGAGGGTTGCTCTCACCCTTTGTCTCTGGGTGACTCTCTGTTTTGCCTCCGTCGGCTGCCTGTGGGGTCGGTGACACCTTCGACCCGGAGTCCTGCGAGTTTGGTTGCTCGTTGTGGCTTGGTTACCCAGTTGTGCTAACGAAGCGGGTGCGGGCAGCAGGGGCGTTGCACTTGAGCCTTGGTGGTGGCAACGTTCTCGTGGTTTCCTCCCCGGGAGCCCCGGGGCTGCCCCGTTGTAGTTCGTTTTGGGACTTGGGGGTGTAGGTTGCTTTGGTTCCATCTACGCCCCCTTGTCTTTCCCCTGGATCACCCTTCCTGCCTGCATCCGGTTCCTTACCGTCTGTAGGTTCGGGGCGGGGTTTTTGGTGGTGTTGAGACTCAGGCAGTCTCGGGGAATTCCCCTTCCGGGGTAGTGACGGGGGCATTTGAGCCTGTTCCTCCAGCCGTGTTGTATGAGTCTGCCAGTGGGCTCCCTTCCTTAGTGTTTTCACGGCTGCCCCGGTTTTCTGGTACGGCCCGGGCCTTGGGGGAACGGCTCGGCCCCGGGGCCTGTCGTGTAGGTTCCCGGGGCTAGGGAGGGGCTGACTTGGGGGGCCTTGGCCCCATTGGACCCCGTGGGGGTTTTTATCCCCCTCTAGGCGGGGCTTGTGGTTACGCGGAGTGGGATCTTTCCTCCCCACTCGCCGTACGTGCTGTTGGGCGTTGGCCCCTCCCCGGGCTCGGTTCCTTGGCCTTTGAGTCGGTTGGTTCCTTCCTGTGGGTGGATGTTTCCTCCCACCCCTTTTTGGGACGGTGTTTTCATCATGTTTCCTCGTTCGATGGGGTTCTGCGTGACTTCTGATCTCGGGTGCGCCTGCGCCTTCGTGTGCCTTCGGGACTATTGTTGGCTTCTGTGTTCTCGAGGGTACGGGAAGGTTTTCGCTACTTCCCGCATTATTGGAACGTCTGTCGGCTCCTCTTCCTTGTCGCCCTGTTGGGCTACTTGTCGCCCTGTGGGGCTGCTTGTCGCCCTGTGGGGCTGCTTGTCGCCCTGTTGGGCTGCTTGTCGCCCTGTTGGGCTGCTTGTCGCCCTGTTGGGCTGCTTGTCGCCCTGTTGGGCTGCTTGTCGCCCGGTTGGGCTGCTTGTCGCCCGGTTGGGCTGCTTGTCGCCCGGTTGGGCTGCTTGTCGCCCTGTTGGGCTGCTTGTCGCCCTGTTGGGCTGCTTGTCGCCCGGTTGGGCTGCTTGTCGCCCGGTTGGGCTGCTTGTCGCCCGGTTGGGCTTCTTTTTTGGCTCTTTGCTTCTTTGGCCGGTTTTATTGCTCCTGCTTCCTCTTTTGGCTACTTTTCTCGTGCAGTAGTCCTGGCTGGCGCCTTCCCACAGAGAGGGTGTGCGGTTCGGCCAGCGTGTTATGCGCATGCGGCGTGGAGTTTTTTTTGGTCTGGGCGGTGTTTCAGTGCTGGTGTTTTGCGCCCTTTTTGCTACAGTGCTTCGCCTCTCGTTCTTCTCCCTGGCTGCGGTATGTGCCCCTTCGCGCCGGGGGTGTCATGGTTCCCAGTTGTGGGGAGGACACCGCAGTTTTCCCTGTGTCATGGGTGGGGACCGCCTCCTTCGCCTCTCCCTGCTCTCCTGCAGGTCCGGCAGGGTCCGGCTCTGGCGTCTTCACCTGGCGGTGCTCCCTGGTTCTTCTGGGCACGGTTGAGTCGTGTCAAGTTCGTGCCACCGTTCGCCAGGTGAGTTTCTGCGGTCTGGCGTCTTTTGGCTGGGCGCTGGATGCGGAGTTGTTTATATACCTGTCTTTATTCAGGTATCTTTTTGTACGACTGAGACCGTTCGCACACCAGTGACTGTCCCTTTTTCAACCCTTCCTGTCCCCCTCATGTGCATGTCCAACCCATGCTGGAGTCATTCAGGGGACCCTCCTTTTTTAATGTTGTGAGGTGTGGGGGTTGTAGGGTTGGTTCTGTACTCACCTGGTAAGGCTCCTGGCTGTGCTTGCAGGGTTTGAGCTCTGGCTCTTGGGTCCAGCCTATCTGGTAGAACTTGCGGGATAGTACCAGTGTAGTGCAGTGGTGCTATTGGCACATTTGGGGAACACTGTATTACCATCAGAGGTCTGTGCTTGTTACACGACCTACTTGCAAGCATAAGCCTTCTTGCTGGTTCGTCCGTGGACTTCCTGGGCGCACTAGCCTGTTTTCGTATGGCAGTTCCGGCCCGTCTTGGTTGTGGGGGTATGTGGGCCGGTGGACTGCTCGTAGCAGCTGCCTGGTGGGCCACCGTCTGGCCGGTCTAGCCTGTCCTTGGGCCGGGCTTGAGGTGTGAAAGAGCTCCCAGTACCTCATCCAGCAGGTATCGAGCGGGGTTTTCTCCGCCGTCGGTCGCCTGGTGCAGGTTTCTGGGCCTGCGGGGTTTTGTCGTGTCTCCGTTGGCCCTGTCTGGGGTCTGCCTGCTCCGTTCTCTGCCTTTGCAGAAGGAAGTTGCTATTTACATGTTGCATGTTGCAGTGGTGCCTGTTACTGCTGCTGCACGTGTGCATTGGTACTGTGTTTCACGGTGGCGTGTCCTTGTTCCTGTGTCCGGTTGTGGAGTGGCACTTTGCTGCCGTTTTGTGCCTGGGGATTGTGTGGGGGTTTTTCTGTCCCTGCCTGATTGTCCACCCCTGGTTGTTATCCTGGGGTTTTTGTGCTTCTGCTCTTTCTTCCTGCCTCCTCTGCAGCAGGGGTGTTCTGCGTGTGTTCTTAGGCGTTTGTCAGCCTGTGTCCTGTGATGTGCTTCCTTGTCTCGGTCTATTGCAGTTGTTCATACCCCTTGGTTCGGGTACTGTTCTGGTGGCGACCCTTCCGCCTTCTTTGGTTTCCTAGCTTGCCCTGCTGGTTGTATTTTTTTTTGGGGGTCTTGCGATGTCTCACGTCGGACCCGTCGTTTCTGAACTCCTGGCGGGCTTGCATGCTTTGGGGAGTTTTTCTGTTCGGCAGACGTTCCATCTCCTTGTGCTGCCTGGGTTTCGGTGGTCGCGCCCGAGATCTTCCCGTGGCTCCGCCTTTTCCTGGGCTCGAAGGGGCCTTGTCGTGGCTGCTTATGTTCTGCCTCGCTGTCTCGCCTCTGGTTGGTGGTCGGGTTTTTTCGTGGTAGGTGTCCCACCTGCGTGCTTCTCTTGGCGGCAGTATGGGGTATTTTGGCGGTCCTTCCTTTTCCTGTCCCTTCTTAGGTGGTTACTCTTGTTAGCTTGGTTTACTCCCGGCTTGGTTTTCTGGTGGGGGTTGGGGGCCGTCGTCTTACCACATACTGTCGCCTCTTTTCGTGCGGCGCTGGCGGAGCCGCTTCAGCTTGGTTTCGGTCTTGGTGTTGCTTCTGCACCGTTAGTCAGCTGTCTTGTGCGTCGTTTCACCTCCGGCCTGTTCGTGCACCGCTTGCACCATCCTGGTCTCTGGCCAGCGTGCTCTGTTTTTTCCTCGGTTGGTAGTGCCCCTTCGGTTCCGGTGTGTTTTTTCGTCGGCTCTTTCCTTTTGGCCTTTGCCTCTGGGGGTTGAGTCGCTGACTTTTCTTGCTCCTTCGGTTTTAGCATTTTGATTGTTCGGTGGCAGCAGTCTCCATCTTTTCTGGCGCGGGGTGGGGCTGCTGCGTTCTGGAGGGGTCCAGGGTTTGTTGGTGCTTGGTTCGTCGGGCCGGGGGTGTGTCATTTTTTGTGTTCAGTGGCGGCCCTCCGCTGTTGTTTGCGTGCCACGGTGTTTGGGTCCGGAGCGCGTTTTGCGTTGATCCGGTTCTGTTCTTGCCGGTTCGTGGGTGATACTGTCCCGGGTGGTCAGCCGTGTTCTTGCGGCTAAGCTGCCTATGTTCTTCCTTCATGCCTGTGTTCTTCCCTCATGCCTGTGGCGTTCGTGGTTTCGCTGCTCTCGCTGCCGTCTGGGCGACGTGGCCTTGCGGTCTTTCGGGCATGGATTTTTGGTGTTCGTGCAGGGGCCTTGCTGCTCGTTGTTCTCGTGTTGTTCCCGGGACTTTTCAGGGCTGTGGCACCTTGGGTTGGCGTTTGCTGCCGGTTGTCTCGCCTCCTTGGGGGGTGCGTGGTGTCCGCCTCCCGGTTCTTTCCCTTTGACCTTCCTCTGTGGGTAGTTAGCTCCGGGGAGCCGATGGGGCTCCCCCCAGAAAACCAGCGTTGAATGTAATGAAACGCCATTTTCTGGGTGAAACCCGGAGGCTCCCCGGCAACCCTCCCTCCCTCCGGTCGGCGGTTTTTCGTGTGTTTTGACATCCAGCCTCAGAACTGATGGGTGGATAGCCGGCGTGGGAGGTCTGGGGCTCCCCCTTCCCCCTCCCGGGAGGGGGAAGCTGCGCAGACAGCGGTGCGGTGACGTATGACGTCATATTAGTTTCCTTGTTTTCTGTTGAAGAGTTCTATCCAATAGTTCGGCTTTAGGTAGTAATTTTCACCAGAATAGGGGTTTGTTTTGGAATGCTTACCTTTCTGGATGCCTGACCCGGTCGATGGCAGACATAGAATGCTTCCAACCACACGGGGATTTCTATAGGCCGTTGCTCCCCTTGCCTCTCTGAGGGGGCCAGGTTCTGGCCGTGGTCCCCGGTAGGCCCTAGAACTCCATACACATGACTGATGCCAAAGTCTGACATTAGCATATCAGCCGGTAAAGTTCCGGGGAGCCTCCGGGTCTCACCCAGAAAATGGTGTTTCATTACATTCAACGCTGGTTTTTTACCAGAATAAGTTTTTTTTGGGGGGCGCTTATCATTCTGGGTGCCTGACCCAGTCGATGGCAGACATAGAATGCTTCCAACCACACGGGGGTTTCTATAGGCCATTGCTCCCCATGCCTCTCTGAGGGGGGCCAGGTTCTGGCTCGTGATCCCTGGTAGGCCCAAAGAACTCAATACACATGACTGATGCTAAAGTTTAATTTTAGCAATATCAGCCTGGATAGTTCCAGTGAGCCTCCGGGTCTCACTCGGAAACTGCCGTTTCATTACATTCAACACTGGTTTTTTCAGATGGCTTTACAGCTCGGTGTTAGTTACTTACCACTGGCTGATGTGTGTGTGTCGGCTCTGCAAGTGTGGACTGAGAAGTTACCTCGTGATTTGCTGCATCAACACATGCCATTTGTGATGCCTCTCCTCCTGCCATACCTTCGTTCTCAAGGTACTCCAAAAAATTTTATTCACTAAATTTTCTAATTTGTTGTGATTTTGCTTTAAATACTTAAAGTACTGGGACTGAATAGAACCTGGTTTTTGTTGCCTGCTAGGGGTCCCAGACAGCAAATTTTATTTGACAGTGTAAGTTTCAGTTCGTTAAGGTTAAGATTAAGCCAGCCAAAAGGCACGGGCATGAATAGCCCGTAAGTGGTGGCCATTTTGAGCCATTACCAGTATCAAGAGCTGATACTGGAGATCTGTGGAGGTGCGAATGCACCCTGCGTGATGGGAGATGTCTTCTGTCAAGTTTCATTATTTGCTACTACCTTTTGCTTGGCTGCATTATAGGAAATTAATACCTGCATTAACTAGCAAATATCCTTAAGAATGTGCCAGGTATTTCATGGACTGTCTGGAGTACTCTTAGTGAATTTCCACAAAATTGCTTGTCATTTAGTTAGAACTTGTCAGTGAATTATTGCTTAGGACTAATTCTAGTCCAGTAAAAATATCCATGGCTTTGCACAGTGTTTTTCACAAGTGGTACCATGCACTGCAGTCATGCGCTCTCTCACACTGGCATTTATGCACAAAATATTTATTAGAAATCAAAACTAAGACAATCCCAAATGATTCTATCTTTTACTTCATGATGAAATACCTTGGATAAGTTGATTTGTTGGAATATTATCATTAAGTATGTAATAATAAGCTGATACTAATTCTCCAGTAATGTAGAAGGACCACTGTCAAATACCAATATGCAATTTTTATTTATATATATGTTTGTATACTGTATATTTATGTAATGTATATAGTAGTAGGCATCCATCAGTCTCAGGAGACTGACGTATGCATATATATATATATGTCGTACCTAATAGCCAGAACGCACTTCTCAGCCTACTATTCAAGGCCCGATTTGCCTAATAAGCCAAGTTTTCATGAATTAATGTTTTTTCGTCTACCTAACCTACCTAACCTAACCAAACCTAGCTTTTTTTGGCTACCTAACCTAACCTTACCTATAAATATAGGTTAGGTTAGGTTAGGTAGGGTTGGTTAGGTTCGGTCATATATCTACGTTAATTTTAACTCCAATAAAAAAAAATTGACCTCATACATAGAGAAAAGGGTTGCTTTATCATTTCATAAGAAAAAAATTATAGTAAATATATTAATTCAGGAAAACTTGGCTTATTAGGCAAATCGGGCCTTGAATAGTAGGCTGAGAAGTGAGTTCTGGCTACTAGGTACGACATATATATATATATATATATATATATATATATATATATATATATATATATATATATATATATATATATATATATATATATATATATATATATATATATATATATATATATAT
>NC_091215.1:16298899-16316399 GCF_040958095.1 Procambarus clarkii
CAGGAAAACTTGGCTTATTAGGCAAATCGGGCCTTGAATAGTAGGCCAAAAAGTGAGTTCTGGCTACTAGGTACGACATATATATATATATATATATATATATATATATATATATATATATATATATACAGTGCTTCCTCGGACTAACGAACCCCGCTGTATTGAATTCCCGGAAGAGTCGAACAAATTGAATTCGGTACCAAATGTTCAGTGGAAAATACAAATGTGCGATTAACCCTTAAAGTGCGCATCACTTCATATGAAGTGTAAATCGTTTTACCAGTCAACTGCGCTTCACTTCATATGAAGTGTATGGGTACCGCTCACGATTTGAATGGCCCGCGGTGTAGCTGGGGGTCCCATACGCTGCCCAGGGGCTCTAGTAAACAGCGGCCATTTTGAAAAAAAATCCAGCTCACGCTCCGATGGCATGGGAGGCCTCAGTTTAGCGAGAGTCACCATGGCGAGCGCACGGTCAAACGCCTCACGAGCACGCATCACTCAGTCCCTCACCCCAGAGCAAATAGCCCACGAATTATTCTCTGAAGGTGAAGAAAGTGTGTTTGACGATTCAGACAACGATGAGGATTATACACAGTTGTCGGGAGATAGTAGCAGCAGCAGTGAAAGTGAGAATGACCGCCATGCCATGGCGAGGCCTATACGCTCTCCCATGCCTCCTCGCCCATTTTCTACCCCAATTCTACCACGACCTCACAGTTCCTGTGGATATTTTCTGTTTGAGGGTGACGAGTCAGAGGGAGGTGACTCCTTTTCTGGGTTTAGTGACTCAGATCAAAGTTTTATTGAGCCTGTGGCTGGTACCAGTGGTGTAACTGGGCGAGAAATTGTCGCGTCAGCAGCATCTCGCCCAGCCAAGCGCCACCGCATGGCACCATATGAGGGACCAAGACCCTCGTGTTCACGTGCACCCACCTCACGTGCACGTAGCCGCCGTGCTTCTCGCAGACGGTATTCAGCTCCTGGTCGCCGGTATGCATCGCTTCCTCGCCGTCTTTCCTCTGCATCTCGCAGGACGCCTGGTGTACTTGAGTGGAGTGATGGTGACGATTTTATTCCTAATATTCCTCACTTTGACGATAAAGATGTAGGGATTACAAACCTTTTCCCTAATCAAGGTGAGGACATGGCTGAGATGGAATATTTTACAGCATTCTATGATGAACCACTCATGGAATACATTGTACACCAAACGAACCTGCATGCTGCTTACCTGATTGAGAGGGAAATCACAGAATTTTCACGACTGCAGCGTTGGAAAAATACCACAGTGGCGGAAATGTATGTGTTTTTGGCACTCTGTTTGTTGATGAAGCACTGTCACAAACATGCAATAAATGACTATTGGAGCAAGGACAAGACAATACTAACACCTTTATTCGGGAAATATATGTCACGAGACAGGTTTCAGATACTCCTCAGGTGTCTACATTTTGGAAGTGTTCAGGACCGAACACCTGATGATAGACTGTGGCGAGTGAGGCACTACATGAACGATGTTATTGGAAAATTCAGAGATTTTTACGTACCAGCACAGAAGCTGGTGGTTGATGAATCTCTCATACTTTTCAAGGGACGTGTTCCATTCAAACAGTACATTCCCTCAAAACGAAACCGATTTGGCCTGAAATTTTTTGTTCTTTGTGATTGTGAGACAGGATACGTGTTACACATGATTCTGTACTCGGCTAGTGATGTAGACATTCCCGGTAACGACGAACATGGATTCTCGGGGAGTGTAGTGAAGACCATCATGGCTCCGTGGATGAACAAGGGACACATTTTATACACAGATAATTACTATACAAGTCCCTTGCTAGCTCGGTTCTTGCTAGAAAATAGAACCGGATTGGTTGGTACAGTAAAGCCACAACGAAGGGAAATGCCTGTGTTTGACAACGACATTGCAGTTGGTGAGTGTCAGAGAAGGAAAAGTGATAACATTCTGTCAGTTCGGTGGAAAGACAAAAGAGAGGTGAACTTGTTGACAACAATTCATGATGGAACAATGGTGAACAGTGGGAAAGTGAGCCATAAAACAAACGCACCACTATATAAGCCAGACTGTGTTTTAGACTATAATATCAACATGCGGTTGATTGATAAATCAGACATGATGATTGGCACTGCAGAGTGTGTGCGGAAGACATGTAGGTGGACGAAAAAAGTGTTCTTCCATCTTGTGGACATGAGCATGCTGAACTGTTTCAACATGTACCTTGTGAGAACTGGACGTAAGCCCACTTTCCGTGACTTTGTATTTGATGCTGCAATACAGTTATTAGGAAAGTTTGCAAAAGATGTCCCAGGTATTCAGCGGCCCATCATAAACCCACTGTTGCAGCATGCTGGTACTCCACGCCTCGCTCACACTGAAGGCTTCCTAGCACACAAACTTAAGTATTTGCCACCTGGTGTGAAGCGTGCAATAGCCCAACGTGATTGCTTGGTGTGTAAAACAACGACACGTAGAGACAAGAAACGGAAGCTTGTGCAAACATGGTGTGAAACGTGTGGTATCCCATTATGTGCTGTCGACTGCTTCAATGACTACCACAGTCTAGAAATCTTCTAAGTGTGCTTCAAAGTGTGTATAGCGTGTGCGAGTGTGTAAATATGTAAACATATAAGCAGAACATATAATATAATAGACTGTAATGACATATTATATTGCCGTAATTGAAAACATTTGTGTGCGCCTGTGTATACTCAAATATGCAACAATTATTGATACAAAATATGTTCAAACAGTATTTGAAACACAATTAGTGAAAAAAGATTAGATAAAATGCGCTTAGACATTGTAAATAAATAGCGCGAAAATATATTTGTGGCAACTCTGGCTGTTTGAGGACCGCGCGCAACATCTCCCGGGCGTGTACTGCATGAGCGACCATGCAGATTGTGACGTCATCGCAGAGCTTCTCGGCTCTATTGCAACAAAAGTAAGTACAATAGAATTTTTTTTTTATTTTTCCCGTGATCAGTGAACAGAACTTAACAGATTAGCAAAAAAAATAAATTTTTTTTTTTTTCAAAATGACATGCGCCTGTGTGGATAGCAGGATATTAGACCCCGAGCATGTTAAGGGTTAAGTGAGGAATGTTCGTCCAAGCGGTCACCGAGGCCGAGCGTCGGAGCTGGCTGTCATCAACTATGATTTGCCAGAGTGTAAACAGTTATGTAGTGTTTTATTATCCTTACCAATTGTTTCTAGGGAGAAATGGTGATAAAAATGGTGATAAAATGGTGTCAGGGGGCATTAGTGAGAGAGTTGTTGCCAGGAGGCAAGTGGTGTCAGTAGTTAAGGTTTTTTGTTAGGGGGCAGGTGGTGTAAGTTACGTATTCTCATGGGAGGCAGGTTGTCAGCCAGGCAGCTGACAACCAGCTGAAAGGGTGATAAAATGGTGTCAGGGGGGCATTGATGAGAGAGTTGTTGTCAGGAGGCAAGTGGTGTCAGAAGAGGCAACACGTGACTGGCGCCTCCATGCTCCCCCGCCCCCACCCTCCTTCCTCCACCTGACCACAGAGACCACTCACTCTCCTCTCGTCGTCAGATGCCAAGAGTCAATTTAATGATAATTATCGCATTATCTACACTGAAAATAGCCTTTTTATTAGAAAAATGTCGTATTGGAGCAATAATAATGGTGAAAATTGTAATATATACAGTACATATTTTAAACAGTTTGAACACATTTCCTTTTCACAGAATTTTTAATACAATTGGGGTGTAGATAACAGCTGGCATTGTGTGGCCGGCCGGTCGCTCTCCGAGCCATTGGGGGGGTGGGGGGTGGGAGGGGGGGTTGTTTCCTGGATCCCTCCCTCCCTCCTCTAACAGCCTACGTACTGTACTAATACCTATTTAGAATAAATTTTGAGGAGGCCAATAAAACAAGCACAAGTCGTGTGAACGTTAGGCCTTGGTGAGGTGGCTGGCATCATTTGTGGTGGTGTCAGGGGAGGCAGGCGGTGTCAGGGGAGGCAGGTGGTGTCAGGGGAGGCAGGCGGTGTCAGGGGAGGCAGGCAGTGTCAGGGGAGGCAGGTGGTATCAGAGGAGGCAGGCAGTGTCATGGGAGGCAGGTGGGGTCAGGGGAGGCAGGTGGGGTCAGGGGAGGCAGGTGGGGTCAGGGGAGGCAGGTGGTGTCAGGGGAGGCAGGCGGTGTCAGGGGAGGCAGGCGGTGTCAGGGGAGGCAGGCGGTGTCAGGGGAGGCAGGCAGTGTCAGGGGAGGCAGGTGGTATCAGAGGAGGCAGGCAGTGTCATGGGAGGCAGGTGGGGTCAGGGGAGGCAGGTGGGGTCAGGGGAGGCAGGTGGGGTCAGGGGAGGCAGGTGGGGTCAGGGGAGGCAGGTGGTGTCAGGGGAGGCAGGTAGGGTCAGGAGAGGCAGGCGGTGTCAGGGGAGGCAGGTGGTATCAGAGGAGGCAGGCGGTGTCATGGGAGGCAGGTGGGGTCAGGGGAGGCAGGTGGTGTTAGGGGAGGCAGGCAGGGTCAGGGGAGGCAGGCGGGGTCAGGGGAGGCAGGCGGTGTCAGGGGAGGCAGGTGGGGTCAGGGGAGGCAGGTGGTGTCAGGGGAGGCAGGTGGTGTCAGGGGAGGCAGGTGGTGTCAGGGGAGGCAGGTGGTGTCAGGGGAGGTAGGTGGTGTCAGGGGAGGCAGGTGGGGTCAGGGGAGGCAGGTGGGGTCAGGGGAGGTAGGTGGTGTCAGTGGAGGCAGGTGGGGTCAAGGGAGGCAGGTGGGGTCAGGGGAGGCAGGCGGTGTCAGGGGAGGCAGGCAGTGTCATGGGAGGCAGGTGGGGTCAGGGGAGGCAGGTGGTGTCAGGGGAGGCAGGTGGGGTCAGGGGAGGCAGGTGGGGTCAGGGGAGGCAGGTGGGGTCAGTGGTAGAAGGTGTTGTCAGGGGAGGTGGAAGTGGAGAGAGAAGGGTGCTGACCATGCATGGCTGCCAAACCTCTCATTCATACTCTATTATAAATCTCAATCTTAGCTGTAAAATATTTATGCCAAAATGTTAATTTTCGTGTATTAATATACATTATTAATCATGAACATGTTTTATTGTTTCCTGTAGAAAACAATAGCTGACTTGGCATTGTGGTGTGTATGGCCAGGTACCTGGGGGATGAGGGGGGGGTCCTGGAGGTGTGAGAGGAGACCTGTCAACCCATCATTTTTTTTTTGTCGGGCGAGTTGAGACGCTTCCAAGCCTGCTGCTTCAATACACCCCTTGGATGGTGTGGGTGGTGTGGTGTGGTTTGGGTGGTGTGGGTGGGTTGGTGTGGGTGGTGTGGTTGGGTGTGGGGGGATGATGTGGGTGGTGTGGGGGATGATGATGGGTGTGTGGGGGATGGTGTGGGTGGTGGGGGCGAATGGTGTTAGTGGTGTTGGGGATGGTGTGGGGGTGTGGGGAATGGTGTGGGTGGTGTGGGGGATGATGTGGGTGGAGTGGGGGATGGTGTGGGTGGTGTGGGGGATGATGTGGGTGGTGGTGTGGGGTGTGTGGGGGATGGTGTGGGTGGTGGTGTGGGGTGTGTGGGTGGTGGTGTGGGGTGTGTGGGTGGTGGTGTGGGGAGTGTGGGTGGTGGGGGCGAATGGTGTTAGTGGTGTGGGGGATGGTGTGGGTGGTGTGGGGGATGGTGTGGAGGGTGGTGTGGAGGATGGTGTGGAGGATGGTGTGGGGGATGGTGTGGGTGGTGTGGGGGATGGTGTGGGTGGTGTGGGGGATGATGTGGGTAGTGTGGGGGATGGTGTGGGTGGTGTGGGGATGGTATGGGTGGTGTGGAGATGGTATGGGTGGTGTGGAGGATGGTGTGGGGGGAGTGGGTGGTGGGGGCGAATGGTGTTAGTGGTGTTGGGGATGGTGTGGGGGATGGTGTGGGTGGTGTGGGGGATGGTATGGGTGGTGTGGAGGATGGTGTGGGTGGTGTGGAGGATGGTGTGGGTGGTGTGGAGGATGGTGTGGGTGGTGTGGGGGATGGTGTGGGTGGTGTGGGGGATGGTGATTCTCGCATCTCAGATTATTATTGACACCAAAAGAGCATGAAAGATATTATAATGAAGCACCATGTCCTGGCATATGTTTAAAAAAAAAAAAATAAGAAGGTTGTTGGGGCCGGACGGATGGAACGAATTCCGCACTGGAACGAATCGGCTTCGCCCCATATAGTTCGTTCAAGTGAGGACACACTGTATATATATATTTATATATATATATATATATATATATATATATATATATATATATATATATATATATATATATATATATATATATATATATATGTATATATATATATATATATATATATATAATACATTCATACATACATACATACAGGCATACCTCAGTTTAAGAGTTTAATTGATTCCTGGAGACGCCTCGTATTCCGAAAACTCGTATTCCGAAGCTAATTTCCCCATAAGAAACAAAGGGAAATGAATTAATCCGTTCCTGACTACCCCAAAAACCCCACATCAAACTAAATTTTTATACTTAATTCATCTAAATATACCTACAAAACTATGTTCAAGTTATTACTTACCTTGCTGTCGAGTGCTGTAGGCGTATGGAAGATGGTGAGGAGGTGGGAGGAGGAGTGGAGTTACTGTTTGGAAGGGGAGTCCCCTTCCATTATCACATCAGGCAGTGAAGACCTTTCTGGTGTGCTCTCCCTGGGACGTTTTATCTGAGTGCCACTAGGTCCTGGTTGAGGCTCACTGCTCGATTTCCTCACCACAAATCTGTCCAAACCCTGGCTTTCTCACAAATAATGGCCTTCGAAACACTGTCACCCCTTAACTCCTTGTCGTGTATCCAAATTAATAACAACTTTTCCACTTCTTCAAGTATTTGTGGTCTTTGTTTCGTTATTGTTCTGACTCCTTTTGCCACTTTAGCTCTCATAATCTCATTTTTCTTCTTAAGTATAGTGCATATTGTTGATGTGGCTTTGTTGTACTGCCTACAAAGTTCAACAACACATGTACCATTCTCATGCTTCCGAATGATCTCTTGTTTCTCCTATTGTCATCCTCACATGGGCTTTCTGGCCTTTATCCTTACCACTGGCTTTCTTGGGACCCATGGTGAGATAAATAATAACAAATTGTATAGTCAAATCACCAAAAATCCAACAAAACACTGAAAATCCACGAGAAGAATTGATGTGGGGTAGTCACTGGGCGCGAGACAATGGTAAACTGAGGGGCGGAGGGGTGGAGGGGCGACGATCGCCGAACCACCACGCGCTGGGTCGGCCTGTACGCGTATCAACAAACTCGTGTCCCGAGGTAACCCTCGCGTTCCGAGACATATTTTTCGAGGAAATCCTGCTCGTATGCCGAAAAACTCGCATACAGGGACACTCGCATTCCGAGGTACCACTGTATATATATAATATAATATAATATAATATAATATAATATAATATAATATAATATAATATATTATAATATATTATAATATAATATATTATAATATAATATATTATAATATAATATATTGTAATATTATATTAAATTATATTATATTATATGTTTTCGTGACACACACACACACACACACAAACACACACACAAGATGATGGAGAAGATTGTGCGAAGAAAGCTAGTGGAGCACCTGGAGCGAAAGAACTTTGTAACACGGCATCAACATGGATTCAGGGATGGCAGGTCCTGCCTCACAGGGTTACTTGAATTCTACGATCAGGCAACAAAAATAAGGCAAGAAAGAGAAGGGTGGGCAGACTGCATATTTTTGGATTGTCAGAAAGCCTTTGACACAGTGCCACACAAGAGGCTAGTGAAAAAACTGGAGATGCAGGCTGGAGTGAAAGGGATGGTACTCCGTTGGATACAGGAGTACCTAAGTAACAGGAGACAACGAGTCAGTGTGAGGGGTGAGGTCTCAGATTGGCGAGACGTTACGAGTGGAGTACCGCAAGAGTCAGTCCTTGGACCTATACTGTTTCTGATATATGTAAATGATCTTCCAGAGGGTATAGAATCATTTCTCTCAATGTTTGCCGATGATGCAAAAATTATGAGGAGGATTGAAACTGAGGACGATAGTAGGAGGCTACAAGATGACCTAGACAGACTGAGTGAATGGTCCAACAAATGGCTGTTGAAGTTCAACCCGAGTAAATGCAAAGTAATGAAACTAGATGGTGGAAATAGGAGGCCAAACACAGGATACAGAATAGGAGATGAAGTACTTAATGAAACGAACAGAGAGAAAGATCTAGGAGTTGATATCACACCAAACCTGTCTCCTGAAGCCCACATAAAAAGAATAACGTCTGCGGCATATGCGAGGCTGGCTAACATCAGAACAGCGTTCAGGAACCTGTCTAAGGAATCATTCAGAATCTTGTACACCACATATGTAAGACCAATCCTGGAGTATGCGGCCCCAGCATGGAGCCCGTACCTTGTCAAGCACAAGACGAAGCTGAAAAAAGTCCAAAGGTATGCCACTAGACTAGTCCCAGAACTAAGAGGCATGAGTTACGAGGAAAGGCTGCGGGAAATGCACCTTACGACACTGGAAGACAGAAGAGTAAGGGGAGACATGATCACAACCTACAAAATCCTCAGAGGAATCGACCGGGTAAACAAAGATAAACTATTCAACACTGGTGGGACACGAACAAGGGGACACAGGTGGAGACTGAGTACCCACATGAGCCACAGAGACATTAGAAGGAACTTTTTCAGTGTCAGAGTAGTTAACGGATGGAATGCATTAGGCAGTGATGTGGTGGAGGCTGACTCCATACACAGTTTTAAATGTAGATATGATAGAGCCCAGTAGGCTCAGGAATCTGTACACCAGTTGATTGACAGTTGAGAGGCGGGACCAAAGAGCCAAAGCTCAACCCCCGCAAGCACAAATAGGTGAGTACAAATAGGTGAGTACACACACACACACACACACACACGGAATGTGGAATAGGAGAACATAGACCCCACACAACCTATATATTATGTGAGAAATCTTTAAAGAATTCTGATAAAGAAAGAGATCTAGGAGTGGTTCTAGATAGAAAACTATCACCTGAGGACCACATAAAGAATATTGTGCAAGGAGCCTATGCTATGCTTTCTAACTTCAGAATTGCATTTAAATACATGGATGGCGATATACTAAAGAAATTGTTCATGACTTTTGTTAGGCCAAAGCTAGAATATGCAGCTGTTGTGTGGTGCCCATATCTTAAGAAGCACATCAACAAACTGGAAAAGGTGCAAAGACATGCTACTAAGTGGCTCCCAGAACTGAAGGGCAAGAGCTACGAGGAGAGGTTAGAAGCATTAAATATGCCAAAACTAGAAGACAGAAGAAAAAGAGGTGATATGATCACTACATACAAAATAGTAACAGGAATTGACAAAATCGACAGGGAAGACTTCCTGAGACCTGGAACTTCAAGAACAAGAGGTCATAGATTTAAACTAGCTAAACACAGATGCCGAAGAAATATAAGAAAATTCACCTTCGCAAATAGAGTGGTAGACGGTTGGAACAAGTTAAGTGAGAAGGTGGTGGAGGCCAAGACCGTCAGTAGTTTCAAAGCGTTATATGACAAAGAGTGCTGGGAAGACGGGACACCACGAGCGTAGCTCTCATCCTGTAACTACACTTAGGTAATTACACTTAGGTAATTACACACACACACACACACACACACACACACACACACACACACACACACACACACACATTGTTGCATTATCAGAAACGAAACTTGAAGGAAATATAATAAATGAAGTCATATTCCCAAGAGGCTACTCAGTTTGGAGACGTGACAGGAAAACTAGGAAGGGAGGAGGAGTGGCTGTACTGGTGAAAAAACACCTGAAGGTAAAAGAGTTAATATTTGAAAACCCTCGAGATATTGACATAATGGCATTGCAGGTCTGGAATCAGGATGATAACCTGATAATTGTAAATACCTACAGCCCACCAGCAAGCAACACGTGGACAAAGGAAGAACTGGATGACAAACGAGAGGGCCTCATAATGGTCATGAGAGATATTATTGTACAAGCAGATAAAGATAAATCACGACTGTTGATACTGGGGGACTTCAACTTTAGAGCAATAGACTGGGAGGCCTATGAAGCAAGAACGGAGGACTTTTGGACATGCAGATTTGTGAACCTCATTCTGGAGACATTCTTGTATCAACACATAAAGCAAGCCACAAGAATGAGGGAAGGAGATATACCGTCAGTACTGGATCTAGTATTCACCAGGAAAGAAGAAGAGATTTTTGACATCCAGTACCTTCCTCCCTTGGGAAAGAGTGATCACGTCCTGTTAGACATTAAATATGCTTTAAGATATCATCTAGAAGAAAATGGGGACATTGAAACAGTTGATAAACTCGATTTAAAGAGAGGCAACTATGGGGAACTTCGAAATTTTTTTAATGAGTGTAATTGGACAGAATTGTTGCTAGGCAGGGAAGTATATGAAATGTATGCCAAATTTTTAAAACTATACGAGGAAGGCACACAAACATTCATACCAAAACAGAGATGCAGGACCAGAAAACAGGATTGGTTCGACAGAAATTGTGAGAGGGCAAGAGACCAAAAGACACAAAAATGGAATCAGTATAGGAAGAGGCCAATCCCCCAAACATACCAGCGATACAAAGATGCGAGAAACAATTATACAGCAGTAAGGAGAGAGGCAGAAAGAAATTTTGAAAAAGGGATAGCAGATAAATGTAAAACAGAACCGGGCCTATTCTACAAATTCATAAACAACAAATTGCAGGTAAAGGATAATATCCAGAGGTTGGAAATGGGAAACAGATTCACGGAAAATGAAAAGGAAATGTGTGAAACATTAAATGAAAAGTTCCAAAGTGTGTTTGTACAAAATGAAATCTTCAGAGAACCAGACACAATAAGAATTCCAGAGAACAACATAGAGCGGATAGAGGTGTCTAGAGATGAAGTGGAAAATATGCTAAAGGAGCTCGGGAGGAACAAAGCAGCTGGCCCAGATGGCGTTTCACCATGGGTTCTGAGAGAATGTGCATCTGAGCTCAGCATTCCACTTCACCTGATCTTTCAGGCATCCCTGTGTACAGGAATCGTAGCAGACGTGTGGAAACAGGCTAACATAGTTCCAATCTACAAAAGTGGCAGCAGGGAAGACCCCCTCAATTATAGACCTGTATCATTGACAAGTGTAATAGTGAAAGTATTGGAAAAGCTAATCAAAACTAAATGGGTAGAACACCTAGAGAGAAATGATATAATATCAGACAGACAGTATGGTTTTCGATCAGGAAGATCCTGTGTATCGAATTTACTCAGTTTCTATGATCGGGCCACAGAGATATTACAGGAAAGAGATGGCTGGGTTGACTGCATCTATCTGGACCTAAAAAAGGCTTTCGACAGAGTTCCACATAAGAGGTTGTTCTGGAAACTGGAAAATATTGGAGGGGTGACAGGTAAGCTTCTATCATGGATGAAAAATTTTCTGACTGATAGAAAAATGAGGGCAGTAATCAGAGGCAATGTATCGGAATGGAGAAATGTCACAAGTGGAGTACCACAGGGTTCAGTTCTTGCACCAGTGATGTTTATTGTGTACATAAATGATCTACCAGTTGGTATACAGAATTATATGAACATGTTTGCTGATGATGCTAAGATAATAGGAAGGATAAGAAATTTAGATGATTGTCATGCCCTTCAAGAAGACCTGGACAAAATAAGTATATGGAGCACCACTTGGCAAATGGAATTTAATGTTAATAAATGTCATGTTATGGAATGTGGAATAGGAGAACATAGACCCCACACAACCTATATATTATGTGAGAAATCTTTAAAGAATTCTGATAAAGAAAGAGATCTAGGAGTGGTTCTAGATAGAAAACTATCACCTGAGGACCACATTAAGAATATTGTGCAAGGAGCCTATGCAATGCTTTCTAACTTCAGAATTGCATTTAAATACATGGATGGCGATATACTAAAGAAGTTGTTCATGACTTTTGTTAGGCCAAAGCTAGAATATGCAGCTGTTGTGTGGTGCCCATATCTTAAGAAGCACATCAACAAACTGGAAAAGGTGCAAAGACATGCTACTAAGTGGCTCCCAGAACTGAAGGGCAAGAGCTACGAGGAGAGGTTAGAAGCATTAAATATGCCAAAACTAGAAGACAGAAGAAAAAGAGGTGATATGATCACTACGTACAAAATAGTAACAGGAATTGATAAAATCGACAGGGAAGACTTCCTGAGACCTGGAACTTCAAGAACAAGAGGCCATAGATTTAAACTAGCTAAACACAGATGCCGAAGAAATATAAGAAAATTCACCTTCGCAAATAGAGTGGTAGACGGTTGGAACAAGTTAAGTGAGAAGGTGGTGGAGGCCAAGACCGTCAGTAGTTTCAAAGCGTTATATGACAAAGAGTGCTGGGAAGACGGGACACCACGAGCGTAGCTCTCATCCTGTAACTACACTTAGGTAATTACACACACACACACACACACACAAAGATGCGAGAAACAACTATACAGCAGTAAGGAGAGAGGCAGAAAGAAATTTTGAAAAAAGGATAGCGGATAAATGTAAAACAGAACTGGGCCTATTCTACAAATTCATAAACAACAAATTGCAGGTAAAGGATAATATCCAGAGGTTGAAAATGGGAAACAGATTCCCGGAAAATGAAAAGGAAATGTGTAAAACATTAAATGAAAAGTTCCAAAGTGTGTTTGTTCAAAATGAAATCTTCAGAGAACCAGACACAATAAGAATTCCAGAGAACAACATAGAGCGGATAGAGGTGTCTAGAGATGAAGTGGAAAATATGGTAAAGGAGCTTGGTAAGAACAAAGCAGCTGGCCCAGATGGCGTTTCACCATGGCTGCTGAGAGAATGTGCATCTGAGCTCAGCATTCCACTTCATTTGATCTTTCAGGCATCCCTGTGTACAGGAATCGTAGCAGGCGTGTGGAAACAGGCTAACATAGTTCCAATCTACAAAAGTGGCAGCAGGGAAGACCCCCTCAATTATAGACCTGTATCATTGACAAGTGTAATAGTGAAAGTATTGGAAAAACTAATCAAAACTAAAAAAAAAAAAAAACTTCTTGCCCGAAACGCATTGCGTAATAGTGGCTTTAGGCATTGTATGTACTAGCTCTATCTATATATCAATCCATTAATGTAACATCACTTGTATGTATATACCTTACCTGAATAAACATCTGAATCTGAATCTGGGTAGAACACCTGGAGAGAAATGATATAATATCAGACAGACAGTATGGTTTTCGATCTGGAAGATCCTGTGTATAGAATTTACTCAGTTTCTATGATCGAGCCACAGAGATATTACAGGAAAGAGATGATTGGGTTGACTGCATCTATCTGGACCTAAAAAAGGCTTTCGACAGAGTTCCACATAAGAGGTTGTTCTGGAAACTGGAAAATATTGGAGGGGTGTCAGGTAAGCTTCTAACATGGCTGAAAAATTTTCTGACCGATAGAAAAATGAGGGCAGTAATCAGAGGCAATGTATCGGAATGGAGAAATGTCACAAGTGGAGTACCACAGGGTTCAGTTCTTGCACCAGTGATGTTTATTGTGTACATAAATGATCTACCAGTTGGTATACAGAATTATATGAACATGTTTGCTGATGATGCTAAGATAATAGGAAGGATAAGAAATTTAGATGATTGTCATGCCCTTCAAGAAGACCTGGACGAAATAAGTATATGGAGCACCACTTGGCAAATAGAATTTAATGTTAATAAATGTCATGTTATGGAATGTGGAATAGGAGAACATAGACCCCACACAACCTATATATTATGTGAGAAATCTTTAAAGAATTCTGATAAAGAAAGAGATCTAGGGGTGGTTCTAGATAGAAAACTATCACCTGAGGACCACATAAAGAATATTGTGCAAGGAGCCTGTGCTATGCTTTCTAACTTCAGAATTGCATTTAAATACATGGATGGCGATATACTAAAGAAATTGTTCATGACTTTTGTTAGGCCAAAGCTAGAATATGCAGCGGTTGTGTGGAGCCCATATCTCAAGAAGCACATCAACAAACTGGAAAAGGTGCAAAGACATGCTACTAAGTGGCTCCCAGAACTGAAGGGCAAGAGCTACGAGGAGAGGTTAGAGGCATTAAATATGCCAAAACTAGAAGACAGAAGAAAAAAAGGTGATATGATCACTACGTACAGTACAAAATATTAACAGGAATTGATAAAATCGACAGGGAAGATTTCCTGAGACCTGGAACTTCAAGAACAAGAGGTCATAGATTTAAACTAGCTAAACACAGATGTCGAAGAAATATAAGAAAATTCACCTTCGCAAATAGAGTGGTAGACGGTTGGAACAAGTTAAGTGAGAAGGTGTTGGAGGCCAAGACCGTCAGTAGTTTCAAAGCGTTATATGACAGAGTGCTGGGAAGTCGGGACACCACGAGCGTAGCTCTCATCTTGTAACTACACTTAGGTAATTACACACATACACATACACACACACACACACACACACACATATATATATATATATATATATATATATATATATATATATATATATATATATATATATATATATATATATATATATATATATAATATAACTGAAAACTCACACCCCAGAAGTGACTCGAACCCATACTCCCAGAAGCAACGCAACTGGTATGTACAAGACGCCTTAATCCACTTGACCATCACGACCGGAGATAATGAGGTGATAGCCGAGGCTATTTGAACCACCCCACCGCCGGCACTCGGATAGTAATCTTGGGCATAGCATTTTACCAAATCACCTCATTCTTTGGGGCACACGTGAGGAACACAAATGCGAAGAAGCCTGAATGGTCCCCAGGACAATATGCCACTGAAAACTCACACCCCAGAAGTGACTCGAACCCATACTCCCAGAAGCAACGCAACTGGTATGTACAAGACGCCTTAATCCACTTGACCATCACGACCGGACATAATGAGGTGATAGCCGAGGCTATTTGAACCACCCCACCGCCGGCACTCGGATAGTAATCTTGGGCATAGCATTTTACCAAATCACCTCATTCTTTGGGGCACACGTGAGGAACACAAATGCGAACAAGCCTGAATGGTCCCCAGGACAATATGCAACTGAAAACTCACACCCCAGAAGTGACCATCAGAAGTGATGGTCAAGTGGATTAAGGCGTCTTGTACATACCAGTTGCGTTGCTTCTGGGAGTATGGATTCGAGTCACTTCTGGGGTGTGAGTTTTCAGTTGCATATTGTCCTGGGGACCATTCAGGCTTGTTCGCATTTGTGTTCCTCACGTGTGCCCCAAAGAATGAGGTGATTTGGTAAAATGCTATGCCCAAGATTACTATCCGAGTGCCGGCGGTGGGGTGGTTCAAATAGCCTCGGCTATCACCTCATTATCTCCGGTTGTGATGGTCAAGTGGATTAAGGCGTCTTGTACATACCAGTTGCGTTGCTTCTGGGAGTATGGGTTCGAGTCACTTCTGGGGTGTGAGTTTTCAGTTGCATATTGTCCTGGGGACCATTCAGGCTTGTTCGCATATATATAATATATATATATATATATATATATATATATATATATATATATATATATATATATATATATATATATATATATATATATATATATATATATATATATGTCGTACCTAGTAGCCAGAACGCACTTCTCAGCCTACTATGCAAGGCCCGATTTGCCTAATAAGCCAAGTTTTACTGAATTATTATATTTTCTCTAATTTTTTTCTTATGAAATGATAAAGCTACCCATTTTATTATGTATGAGGTCATTTTTTTTTTATTGGAGTTAAAATTAACATAGATATATGACCGAACCTAACTAACCCTACCTAACCTAACCTAACCTATCTTTATAGGTTAGGTTAGGTTAGGTAGCCCAAAAAGTTAGGTTAGGTTAGGTTAGGTAGGTTAGGTAGTCGAAAAACAATTAATTCATGAAAACTTGGCTTATTAGGCAAATCGGACCTTGCATAGTAGGCTGAGAAGTGCGTTCTGGCTACTAGGTACGACATATATATATATATATATATATATATATATATATATGGTGGAGAGGGTTAAGGCGTACCTGTTATGCCAGTTGCTGGAAGGCTTCTGTGCTGGCTAGGGTTCGAGTCTCCTGGTGGGAAAGTGTTCTAAAGTTGTATACTTAACTCTCGTGTTTAGGAGAGTTGTGCCTTAAGCAGAGACACTGTGTCTTCCCATATTAACAGGGACTTGATGAAATTAACGTATAAATGACCCCTCACTTGCTCTGGTGCTCTTGGGAGGTGTTGATCTTTGGGGTATTTAAATACTCCGAAATTACCATCTCTTTTAAGGGTCTGAGCAGGTGGTGGAGAGGGTTAAGGCGTACCTGTTATGCCAGTTGCTGGAAGGCTTCTGTGCTGGCTAGGGTTCGAGTCTCCTGGTGGGAAAGTGTTCTAAAGTTGTGTATATATATATATATATATATGTCGTACCTAGTAGCCAGAACGCACTTCTAGGCCTACTATGCAAGGACCGATTTGCCTAATAAGCCAAGTTTTCCTGAATTAATATATTTTCTCTAATTTTTTTCTTATGAAATGATAAAGCTACTCATTTCATTATGTATGAGGTCAATTTTTTTTTATTGGAGTTAAAATTAACGTGGATATATGACCGAACCTAACCAACCCTACCTAACCTAACCTAACCTATCCTTATAGGTTAGGTTAGTTTAGGTAGCCGAAAAAGTTAGGTTAGGTTTGGTTAGGTAGGTTAGGTAGTCGAAAAACAATTAATTCATGAAAATTTGGCTTATTAGGCAAATTGGGCCTTGCATAGTAGGCTGAGAAGTGCGTTCTGGCTACTAGGTACGACATATATATATATATATATATATATATATATATATATATATATATATATATATATATATATATGATATATATAATATATATATATATATATATATATATATATATATATATAATATATATATATATAATATATAATATATATATATATAATATATATATATATATATATAATATATATATAATATATATATATATATATATATATAATATATATATATATATATATATATATATATATATATATATTATATATATATATATATATATATATATATATATATATTATATAATATATATATATATATATATTATATAATATATATATATATATATTATATAATATATATATATATATATATATATATATATATTATATATATATTATATATATATATATATAATCTATATATGATATATATAATATATATATCGCCCCCATCCTCACCGAACATAGGTGCATCTGCGGAACTGCGATGGCAGACCAATATGGTCGTCATGGTCTGGTATGTCGTAAATCACAGGGTAAAATTGCAAGACATGAAGAAGTCAACGACA
>NC_091215.1:16331399-16366399 GCF_040958095.1 Procambarus clarkii
CTCTACTCACGTTGCTCCATTCAGAGCAGTGGGTAAGCGCTCGACGAATATAAGCATTGAGAACACTGGCTTTGTATCTTTGGGGGCACTCACTTCTACCGTTCAGGCTTGGTCTAAATTGTCAATTCTTATCTAAACCAAAGATGCATCAAAAACGCCTGGAAATCGAAATGCTTCTGGACGATATCCATAAGCTAGAAGACAACAAAAAAGTCATCACCACTGACACACTTCAAGCTGAACTACTTGCAGAAGCAGGGAAAAAACGAGGAACATATTCATCTACAATCTTAACCCCACGACTCAAAGAAGCAGCGAAACAACTAAAAAATCTGAAAGACGTAACAATAAGAAAAGCCGACAAAACAGCAGCATATGTATTGATTCCTACCCATGAATACATGAACAAAATTAGCGACATCCTAAGTGACGACTCCAAATTTCAACGAATCACGAGGAACCCCGTAGAAGACCTTAAGCGGAAAGTAAACAAAACAATTACAGCAATCAACGCAAAGAAAGGTAGTGTGCATTTCAATAAACTTCAAGGTGACTATGGCTTAGGATATGCCTACGGCAATGTTAAGACGCATAAACCAGGTAACCCACTACGCTCTATAATCAGCCAAATACCAACCCCAACTTATCACCTGGCAAAGAAACTCAATGAACTCCTAACTCCATACACTCCAAGTAAGTTTAGTCTACAATCATCAGCAGATTTCCTAGAATTGATCAAATCTACCCAGCCCGATGGAATCATCGCTTCCCTGGACGTTGAATCCCTATTTACCAACGTCCCAGTCGACACAACCATAGGAATGATACTGGACAGAGTATACAGAGACGAGAGCACCCCCAAATTAGACATACCTGAGCCACACTTGAAAAGTCTTCTCGAAGCATGTACAAAGGAAGCCCCTTTCATCAGTCCACAAGGAGACATGTATTTACAAATAGACGGAGTAGCAATGGGCTCCCCCTTAGGAGTTTTATTTGCTAATTTTTATATGGGAACCATCGAAGATAGGGTCTTCAGTAGCAGACAAAAACCAACTGTATACTGCCGTTATGTAGATGACATATTCGTAATAGTAAAAGACTCAGATGAACTAATTGACCTAAAAAGACACCTAGAGAGAGAGTCAGTACTCCGATTTACACATGAAAATAGTGAAAATAACAGTCTGCCATTCTTGGATGTACTAATAACAAAAACAGGAACCTCTTTAAGCACCAACGTATACACCAAGCCCACCAACATAGGATTATGCCTGAACGGTAGAAGTGAGTGCCCCCAAAGATACAAAGCCAGTGTTCTCAATGCTTATATTCGTCGAGCGCTTACCCACTGCTCTGAATGGAGCAACGTGAGTAGAGAGTTTGAAAGAGTAACTCAGGTATTGGTGAACAACGGATATAGCAACGCGGAAATAAACGCTGCTATAAGAAGACACTTGGACCGTTGGTATAATTCAGAACCTAGAACAGAAACCACAACACCCTCAATAAAATTATATTACAAATCAACCATGCACAGCGAACATATAAAAGAGGAAAGAATAATGAAAGAAATAATCCGTAAAGGAGTAAAAAGCACTACTCCTAACCAAAACGTAAACCTGATAATATTCTACAAAACCAAGAAGACTTCCGAACTCCTTATCAAAAACAGCCCGAAGCCGACGGAGAACCCTCTACAGCAGTCAAGCGTTGTATACATGTACACTTGCCCCCACGAAGGATGTAACCTTCAATGTAAGTACATAGGTATGACGTCGACCAAGCTGACGAGGCGTTTGACATGCCATCTTCAATCTGGTGCCCCTAGGAATCACATGAGACAAGCCCATGACATTACTCTAACAAGAGAAATGTTGAACAAGAATACTTGCATAATAGACAAAACCCAAGATTCAAGAAGATTACAAATTCTTGAGGCAATTCACATAAGACTAGAGCGACCTACCATGAACACCCAAATCACGGAACTATTTACTCTACCAACCATGAGAGTAAGGACAAGACAAGAACATATCGATACCAACACAGAAGACAATGTCCAACATAACAGGCCAATTACACTGGATTAATCTTTGTGTTTGGATAGGAGATGCCTCGTATGGGCCAATACGCCTTCTGCAGCCTCTATGCTTCACCTCACTTATGTATCCCCCCATGTTTTTCACCTTCATTGTATTATCACCTGACCTAATGCGGGTATAAAATCAACTAGTATTGTAAGATCTGATCACTTGAGAATGAACCATGGAGGTTCGAAACGTCGTGCAAATTATACAAATAAGTGTAAATACACTCTATAGTAAATCACTTCTTTTCTTCACCTTAAAAATACGAAAATGAGTTTTGGAGAACTCCTATTTCAATTAAGCCCTGATGCTAAGAAAATAGTTAGAGGGATAGAAGCCCTAAACCAGAAAATAATAAATACAGAATATGCGGTCATATTCAATGAAACATATATATATATGTGTATATATATATATATATATATATATATATATATATATATATATATATATATATATATATATATATATATATATATATATATATATATATATATATATGTAGATATAAACAAATCTCCGATTTGTTTATATCTACATTTGAGTGAGGTGGATGGGGTGAGGTGGTATTAATAGGGTATTAAATTATTATTATTAATACCACCTCACCCCATCCACCCCATCCAGTGAGGTGGATGGGGTGAGGTGGTATTAATAGGGTATTAAATTATTATTATTAATACCACCTCACCCCATCCACCTCACTCAAATGTAGATATAAACAAATCGGAGATGTGTAAGTTCTATTCAGTTGTGTATGTGTAAACTAAAGTCTTTGAAAATGTAATAAGTTTTACGAAACGCGCTCAAGTGTCGCGTCAGACTAGAAATAAAAATGAATTTTGGAGAATTGATTTTTGAATTACCACCAACAGTGAAAAAAAATGTACGAAAGATCGAGAAAATTCGTGTTAGAATTATTAATCTTACTTTTTCGGTCATATTTAATAATATATGTCTACAGGAAAGACTGCTACCAAAATATACTAACATATATATATATATATATATATATATATATATATATATATATATGTATGTATATATGTGTGTGTGTGTGTATGTATGTATGTATGGCGGGGGTCGGGGACGGACGTATGGAGGAGCTGCTTCTGCTTTCTCAGCCATTACCCTGAGATATCTTGGCCTCAATGTACCAAGACTCGCCCATATTCACAGTGAATATATCAAGCAGGCGTGGGAATGGCTGGAAGTACCTAAGGTGTACCATCTCTACAAAAGCTTATCAAAACAGGAGGATTGGCAGTGTGAAGACATCGAGGCTGGAGTTAGCAGCGAGGATGGACCCTACAGGTCTCTCATAGTAAGGGGAGGTGAGGGGTGAGTGAGGGTGTTGTGTGGTCAGGAGAGAGGTGGGGGTTATCCAGTGTGCCAACCAGTGTTTTTTTTTTTTTTTCCTTTTTTTGATAGTTCTGTTGAAAAAGTTACTTTGCTATAAGTAATTGGGGTAACATATCCATCATATTTTTAGTACATCACTCGTGCATTGAGTCAGATACCAAGTGTATGATACATTCATTATTGTGCAGTGATATACGGGGTAATTATACCAGTGTTAGTGTCACCGTGACCCCCGCCCCCACCCAGCCCCCGGGCTGAGCAGTACCTGCTCTTTCCCTCTTGCCCCACTCCACCATGTTGCCTCCCCGCCCATGAAGCCACCGTGCCACCCACCCACAGAACCCGGGCAGCTCCCATGTGTGTGTACGCCACCCACTACCATGCCATCCACTACTGTGCCACCCACTGCCCACCCATTGCTTAATGGGTGTATATCCACCCATTGTGTAGTGGGTGTTGTGACGGTAAAAAATATAGGTGTTATTGCAGTCTTCTCTAGGCAAATGGAATGCCAGTCACAAAAGTAAAAATAAAAATAAAAAAAAAAATTAAACTGCAAGTTATCTAACCCTAAACCCTAAAGTCCCAGCACAACCACAACACATGCCAAGATCCAAAAAGATCAGTCTGCAAGTCAGGAAGACCCCAGAACCCCAGAAGGCAGAACCAGGTCACATACGAGGAAACAAAGCCCCCTGAACCCACAAATGGGACCCAAGAGGAAGAAACCTCCAGAACGAAACCAAAGAACCCAAAGGAACCCGGAATCAAACCAGGGGGAGCCCAAACCACCACATTTGCCAGCGGAGATACACCACAGAAAGGCAAAGCAAAGCCCCAGACAGAACCCCCAAGGAAACGGTCAAAACAGACCGAAAACCGAGGGACAAGGTGTGGGAACAAGCATTGAGCCCAAACCCAAGGGCTTGGACCCAAAACAGATAAAATGGAAAATCCGGTGTAAAATCAACACTCAAACATTCCCAGCGGAACAGGAAACGGGCAGAAAACTCCAGAAAGGCAAAGAAACGACAACAGGAGAATTAAACCCCTGAAAAAGGTGAAAAACTCACCCAGACGCTCGCTCGCACACCCAGGCGCTTGTAAACAAACCGCAACGCCGGGAAACCGGCAGAAGAAAATGGCCACCAGAACAGAGGGCTATGACTGACGCAAAAGAAACGGAAACACGCCAGCAAAAGTGGGAAGCAAGCTGACTGGGTGGGCGAAAAACTCAGCCCAGAAGCAGAAAACCCATGCAGGGGCAAACTGCCCCAGAACTGCTAGCAGGCATCTCCCACAGCCCCGGAAACCCGCAACAGAGGCCCCGGGGCAGAGCCGTCCTTCAAGCCCTCCACCCCTTAAATAAATGGAAGAGTCCATGGGAAAGACAGCAAGAAAGGGCCGCTGGTAAGACCCAGAAGCCTTGGCAGGAGGTACAGGCTCGAAAACCTCCGTCGACTATCACCCGGAGACAAGGGCACAGCAACCAACGATCCCGTACAAGACGAGTTGGAACCCGGAAGACACATACAATGGTCCACCGAGCCCCGACAGGGGTTTCCAGGGCCCGTAGGGGTAAGAACTACGGGAAGCCCGGGCAAGGTGTTGCTAACCGGTTAAACACCCAAAAATAACAAGGGGGGTAGAGGACAACACTGAAAACCCTTGCGACATGTACAATCACGAGGGCCTAGCAGAGGGCCACCAAACACTACTAGTGGAACTATAGCCACACTAGGCAGACCCCCACCAGGCAAATGAAAAATAAAAGCAAAAGAAAAACCCCGCAAGAGTACACTGTCCCCAGAGGCAACAGGAACCCGTCGCCGCTTAGGTGGCAGGTTGCGCAACACCTTGACGCCCTAACTAACACAATACCAATCCCTACTCAGGGCCAAACAAAGGCTCAAGCCCCAGCTTGCCCCAAGGGCGAGGCAAATGCCGAGGAGCAAGAACCTCTACGGGAATGGTTCCAGAACGCCCCAGGGAAAATAACCCTGTTACGCAGTGGTAATACTCACAGGGCGCTTAGGGAAGGAAGCCCCTTTGCGCATGCAGCCCTGGCACTGATGAGGTACTCCTGGCCACCACACAAGACAACACACAGCAGTGAACGCCACACAAGGCAAACACCGCCTAGGAGGTTATCTTGAGATGATTTCGGGGCTTTAGTGTCCCCGCGGCCCGGTCCTTGACCAGGTCTCCACCCTCAGGAAGCAGCCCGTGACAGCTGACTAACACCCAGGTACCTATTTTACTGCTAGGTAACAGGGGCATAGGATGAAAAAACTGTGCCCATTGTTTCTCGCTGGCGCCCGGGATCGAACCCGGGACCACAGGATCACAAGTCCAGCGTGCTGTCCGCTCGGCTGACCAGCTCCCTCAGGCCTCAGGAAACTGAGGCCAGAGAAGCGTCTATCCCAGTTGACATTAGCTTACGAACAGATGCTAGGAAGCCGGCACGACAGGTCCGGGGTCCCCCCCCTCCCCCTCTCGGGGCGGGTAGGGCTGCACGGACGATCAGTGTGGCAGTAAAGTGTGATGTTTGCTTGTTTCCTTGGGATTGTAGGGAGTTTCTACCTCTGTTCGTTTTTTTATTTTAGTTTTTCCATGTGGGGTTTGTTTTGTTATGCCTAACTTTCTGGGTGCAAACCCCGGTCGATGGCAGATAAGGAAAACCCCAACCACAACAGGTTTTTCCAGGGCCATTGCTCCCTGAAACCTCTCTGAAGGGGCCAGGTTCTGGGGCTGGTCGCTGGTAGGTCTGAACTCCTTAGCTTATGTCCCTGTCTAATATAACATACATTAGCCTGATAAGCTCCAGGGAGCCGTAGGGGCTCCCCACAGAAAAGGGGTGTTGACAGAGCAGTCGCCAGACGAGGTCTGCTCTGCCCGAGCTGTCAGGCGGTAGTCGCCACAAAGATATTGTTATCTAATTATATCAGTGTCTGATTTTTTCATTGTTTTTTGCAGTAATTTTATTCAGTAGTGTGTATTGTGATATATTTATATAATAAAATGTGTGAATCATCGTTGTACTCAAAATTATGTTGTGCATAGTAGTGATTCAATTATTATGTTCATAAAACAATAAACAAATAGTTTTGCTGTTATTACACTATATACACAGGTTATATATATAAGTATTTGCATGTTTTGCCCACCATAACGAACTACCAAGTTCGTATTGTTCGTCAAAAAGCAACGAGGAGTGACCGCCACAAACCAGCCAGCCACTCGCTGCCACTCCCTCCCTCAACAACACCTCACTCGTCCACATTCTCCTCCCACGATACTATTTTTGCATTTATTCACTATATACAGATGTTATATATAAGTATTTACATGTTTTGTTCACTATAACTGTACATCTAAGCTTGTATGGTAAGTAAAGGCAATAAGACGTAGCTACTCACAGAGTCAGCTGGTGGCGGCTGCCCTCACGGCCACACACACTAATATTTCTCCTCCAACAATACTTTTTGTGGCATTATTACACTATATATACACACTTTATATATAAGTATCAATATGTTTTATTCACCATACCTGTACAAATAAGCTGGTATGGTCCCCAAAGACCATCTTCTTGAGTTATCTTGAGATGATTTCGGGGCTTTTTAGTGTCCCCGCGGCCCGGTCCTCAACCAGGCCTCCACCCCCAGGAAGCAGCCCGTGACAGCTGACTAACACCCAGGTACCTATTTTACTGCTAGGTAACAGGGGCATAGGGTGAAAGAAACTCTGCCCAATGTTTCTTGCCGGCGCCTGGGATCTAACCCAGGACCACAGGATCACAAGTCCAGCGTGCTGTCCACTCGGCCAACCGGCTCCCTAGTGGCAACCAGTAAAGAACAAGAAATGTCATGCAGATGATGCACCACCTTCACCAAAATGGCAGCTCCTAACATACTCCTATTGCTGTTATTACACTCTATACACACATTATATATAAGAATCTAAATTTGTGTTCACCATAGTGAACCACTAAGTTGGTGTGGTAAGTCCAGTCAATAAAAGGTGGCCACATAGTCAGGAGACGATGACACCTCCCTCCCTCCCTTAACATTACTCCTCCTACCATGGAGCACAGCGCTAAATATCACCACAATCCTGCTATTATCAAAATCCTGGTCAGTTTTATCACAGGGGTCTTTTGTAATACTATCATTGCTAAATAAAGCACGAACATATATATTTTAACATTTTTAGGCAATGCTGTCACAAGCTGAATAGCGGTTCTGTGAGCTCATGCTGCGTGCGTCAGCCTTGGTGGCTTGCTCAGTACTGAATCTCACCCAGGAATGTTGGCCACGATTTTTTTTCAAGGTGGCGTCTGTCAACTATCGGTCGTAGCTGTACTCTAGCTGCCCCTATTCCATGCGGGGCATTTAAATTAAGGCCCTAGACACTAAAACATCTACTAATGTATTGCGAGGTTCCGGTTTTGTTTCTCAAATCATTATATATGTATTGCACGGTCTAAGGGTTAATGCTCTCCTCCGGCGCCAAGGTTTTTGTCACTTTTGGGCCTTGTGATTGGTTTGTTCGCTTGCAGCCATCTTCTTTTCTGGCGAAGTCTGACATAGCTGCTTTCAGGAGGGGACCTTGGGTTGTTATCTTGAGATCTTGAGGTTATCTTGAGATGAGTTCGGGGCTTTTAGCGTCCCCGTGGCCCGGTCCTCGACCAGGCCTTCACCCGCAGGAAGCAGCCCGTGACAGCTGACTAACACCCAGGTACCTATTTTACTGCTAGGTAACAGGGGCATAGGGTGAAAGAAACTCTGCCCATTGTTTCTTGCCGGCGCCTGGGATCGAACCCAGGACCACAGGATCACAAGTCCCATGTGCTGTCCGCTCGGCCGACCGGCACCGTTGATGCTTGGTTAGTCTGGCTGGGGGTGCATCATGTGTCGTGTTCGGTTGCAGGGCTTCGCCTTTCTTTGCGTGCCTAGGCTGCTGTGACAAGGGTCACGCTTTGGATTGTTACGGTTTCCCTTCCCTGTTTCAGGGTGCGGTTCTCTCGGATTATCCGCGGAGTAGTTCGGTCCAGCCACCCTGCAATCTATCCCCGTGTCCATGACGTTCGTAGGTTAGCTATGCTTTCATTAGTTGATGTTCCTGGGCCTTGTTGAGCCTGCGTGACCTTGAGTTGGCGGTTGGAATCTTTTGTCTCCGCCTCCCGGGTTAGGTCCCTATTGTTTTCGTCTTTGGGTAGGTAGCTCCAGGGAGCCGACAAGGCCCGCCCCCCCCAGAAAACCAGCGTTGAATGTAATGAAACGATATTTTCTGGGTGAGATCCGTAAGCTCCCCGGCAATCCTCCCTCCCTCCAGTCGTCGTTTTTTTAGTGTTTTGATATCCAGCCTCAGAACTGGGGTCTTGGGTGGCTGGAGTGAGGGGTCTGGTGCTCCCTCTTCCCCCTCCCGGGGAGGGGGGGAAGCTGTGCAGACGGCAGCATGGCGAAGTGGTGACAACATGCTCGTTAGCTCATTTTTATTTCGAGAGTTCTGTCCACTAGTTCACCTCTCAGTAGCAATTTCTTAACCAGAATAGGGGTTTGTTTTTGGGTGCTTATCTTTCTGGGTGTTTGACCCAGTCGATGGCAGACATAGAATGCTTCCAACCACATGGGGGGTTTCTATAGGCCATTGCTCCTCGTGCCTCTCTGAGGGGGGGCCAGGTTCTGGCTCGTGGTCTCCGGTAGACCCCCAGAACTCCATACACATGACTGATGCCAAAGTCTGACATTAGCATATCAGCCTGGATAACTCCGGGGAGCCTCCGGGTCTCGCCCAGAAAACAGGTGTTTCATTACATTCAACTCTGTTTTTTTTATCAGGGGTCTTCTGTATTATTATCAATGCTAAATAATACCAGTTACATATATTTTTAGCATATTTAGGCAATTCTGCAGTCACAAGCTGAACAGCAGTGCTGTGAGCTCATGCTGAGTGCGCCAGCCTTGGTGGCTCACTCAGTACTGAGGCTTTCACACCTGGGAATGTTGCCCACAATTTCTTTTTAAATGACGTCTGTTTACAAGAGCTCTGATGAAGCTGATGTGAACCCTGTGTAACTGCGAGACTTTTAAATCTTGCGTGGTACTCCCAAATATCATATGATGCTGTACACAATTTGTCCACAGTTACTCAAAGCATCACATGATGCTTTGCACAGTTTAACCCTTAAATGGTGCATGGCTATATACCATTTGACACCCACAGGCGCATACAAAAAAAAAATAAATCTTTTTTTCTTCCTAACCTGTTAAGTCATGTTCCCTGATCACGGGGGAAAAAAAATCAATTGTACTTAGCGGCGACGTAATTGAGCCGACAAGAGGGTGATGACGTCACCGTTTGTACGTTCGCTCTTGCACGGTGTGTCCCGAAGGCGTCGTGTGCGGTCTTCAAGCAGCTAGAGTTGCCACGAATTTATTTTCGCATCATTATTTACAGTGTCTAGGCCTGTATTCTTTGCAATATTAGGCACTAATTGTGTTGCACATAATGTTACTTCACAGTTAGTGTCAATAAATGTTGCATACATCGAGTATACACATGCGCACACAAACGTTTTCCATTACGCCATTATATTATGTAATCACAATGTTCATTATTTATATGTACACACTAGCATGCACTATGTACAGGTTTTTGCACCATTATTGCTCATTTAGAAATCTTGGAGTGAGTGGTAGTCGTTGAAGCAGTCGACAGCACACAATGCAACTGCACACCTGTCACACCATGTTTGCACCATTTTACATTTCTGTTCTCTCAGTTTTGTTGTTTTACATACTAGGCATGCACGTTGGCCTATTGCACGCTTTTCACCTGGTGTCAAATTCTTTAGTCTGTGTTGCTGAAAGGCATCTATGTGAGCGAGCCTGGGTGTTGCAGCATGCTGCAACACCCAGGCTCAACAACAATCATGAACCCAGTGTTGCAGCATGCTGCAACACCGGGTTCATGATTGGTCTTCGTATGCCAGGGACTTCTTGGCCAAACTTTGCTAATAACCATGTTGCAATTGTAAAAGCAAATGAACGGAAAACAGGTTTACGTCCAGTTTTCACCAGATACAAATTATAGCGGTTCAACATGCTCATGTCAACAAGATGGAAAAACACTTTTTTCGTCCATTTCAATGTTTTCCGCGCACACTCGATAGTGCCAATCATCATGTCAGCCTTATCAATCAAACACATGTTGATATTGGACCAGGAGCTGAAGCCCGTCTACGCACAGTTCAGCCGCTACGTGCACATGAGGTAGAAGCACGTGAACATGAGGCTCTTGGTGCCTCATGTTGTTCCATGCGGTGGCGCTTGGCTGGGCGAGACGCTGCTGACGAGACAAATTCTCGCCCATTAACACCACTTGTACTGGCACCAGGCTCGGTAACACTATGTTCCGATTCCACTTCACTAAAACCAGAAAAAGAGTCACCTTCCTCTGACTCTTCACCGAAAATATCCTCAGACTCTAAATAAGCACAGGAACTGTGTGGTCGAGGGCGAATTGGAGTAGACACTGGGCGAGGTGGCATGGGTGAGCGTATAGGCCTCGCCATGGGAGGTGGCTGTATCTCATTTTCACTGTCTGTGCTACCATCATCGGTCAATTGTGTGTAGTCTTTATCAATATCAGAGTCATCAAAGTCACTTTCCTCACCATCGGAAAATAATTCACTAGTTATTTGACTTTAGGTGAGTGATTGCGTGGGGCGTGCCCGGGAAGCGTTTGGCCGTGCGCTCAACATGGTGGCTGCTGGGTAACTGAGGCCTCCCATGCGATAGTAGCGTGAGCTGGATTTTTTTCAAAATTGGTGGCTGTTTACTATAGCCCCTGGGAAGAGTATGGGGACCCCCTATACCCCGCGGGCCTTTCAAATCTTGCGCGGTACTCCAAAGCATCATATGATGAGATGCGCAATTTCCTGCAAGTCGGTCAAAGCATCATATGATGTGATGCACAACTAAAGGGTTAAGGGTTAATGATATTACATGCAAGGTTTTGCATGTTTCAATATTGAACAGCATTTGCCAGTCTTCTGACCATTTGTTGAGTTTATGTAAATCTTTGTAAGCCCATTATATTTATTTTAATTTCTGTACTCTATTTAACTTTGGTCTCCTCTGCCAGTATTTCTCATATCTATAAAGGTGTTTCATTTCCTATAAGCATTCACAATTTTAATTTAATTAAATTTAAAATGCAATTTTATTAAATTTTATTTATACTATTTTTTTAAAGAGACCGGTGGAGAAGCAGAAGTTCAGACAAGGGTCATTACAGTTAAAATGGCCTTTGCAAATCAGCGGCGGAAGGTTGACCAGAAAAAGATGCTTAGCAGCAAACGGGTAAGACTTTGAAATAAGGAAAAGGAATTTCATACCTATAACACTGTAGGCTTTTATTAATATTATATGGCAATTCATTGCCAAGATTGCATTCTCATCAATCCTCCATGACCACATCCACTGCCATCATCCTATATCACCTCCTCCTATTATGCAATAGCACTATCCACCACAGAACAGTGAACCTGTAATGTATAACAGAGCACATTTAACTTAAAAAAAATATTCAAATAGTCATGCTAAGCCTTTGTGATAATTAGAAAACGTAATAGAATTATTGAGTGCCATCAAATCCAGGCCTCAGCAGTGGCACAATGAAATGAAAATTGTTATGCAAACCAGAATAAAGTATTAATAAACATTTTACTGGTAAAAAAAGACTAAATAGTTATGGTAGCATCCAGGCCCCCTGAGGCCAAACGCAGCCGGACCTGGGGCAGAGTGGTCATCCGAAAGGAAGAGCAAAAGACCCAGGGATTCAGACTAGACAAGTCCAGTATGAATCGCAGATCCGCACAGTCCTGTTTCGGAACTAAAAACAGGCTCAAATGCCTCCATCGCTGATCCGGAAGGGGCAATCCCCAAAGCTGCCTGAGTTTCACTACGAATACAATTCAGCGGGGCAGCTGTGGAGCATCCGGAAAGGCAACCAACCTCACACGTTGCTGCAACCCAAACCTCGCATGCAACGCTAAAGCTGCCTGCTCCCGAATATCAGTCTCGGTGGACTGGGTGAATTGGAGTACAGGCATCAGTAAACTGGGTCAATTGGAGTACAAGCAAAAAACACTACTCGCAGGGCTCTGGGTCATAGGTATCACTGACCCCAACAAGCAGCAAGGCAGAGGCAGACGGTGAGTGTCACCCTGAGACAGGGGAAACAGAGCAACCTTCCAACTCGCACAAGGCGATGTGGAACTAAGAGGTCTACTACATTGGACTACTGAGCCCCAATGGGGGTTTCCAGAGTCCTTAGGCTGAGTGCTAAGGGAAGCCCAGGCGAGGTACTGCTAACCGGTTATCCCAGAGCTATCAAGCAAACAAGCTAAGCTTGCACACGTCGCAGGCTGAACCCCTGCGACGTGTGCAAACATGGGGACCTAGTGGAGGGTCTCCAAAAACCTACTAGTGGTCCTACTGCCACACTTGGCAGACCTCTTGCCAGGCAATACAAAGCAAAAACTAAAGAAAACCCCCGCAAAAGCACAATGTCCCCAGGTGAACAGAACCGGTCGCATCCGTATATCTGACAGCTGCACAGTACTGCTCGGTACTGTGCAGCGACAAAACTACCTCCTACCCAAGGACAAACAGGAATAAGAACCTCCGCAGCTGAACCCCCAAGGGCGGGCAATCACCGAGCAGCGACAGAACCACACGGAGGTAGCTGCTGCTGAATGGCTCATGAAAGATAACCCTGAAGCCGCAAAGGCAGTACTTATGGGGCACCTAGGGAAGGTAGCCCTAGGTGCATGCAGCCCCAGTACTCCTGTGTTACTCCTGGCTCACACACCACCAATACAGAGCAACAACACCACACTGCAGCACTTTGCAAAGAGTGGAACCAGAGCGATCGACCGTTCACCATCACAACAGCTTTTGAACTGAGGAGAGTTGCCGGTGTGGAAGTCTGGGACCCTCCTGTCCCCTCCTGGGGAGAGGGGGGTTGAGCAGATGGATGTAATTACCTAAGTGTAATTACCTAAGTGTAGTTACAGGATGAGAGCTACGCTCGTGGTGTCCCGTCTTCCCAGCACTCTGTCATATAACGCTTTGAAACTACTGACGGTCTTGGCCTCCACCACCTTCTCACTTAACTTGTTCCAACCGTCTACCACTCTATTTGCGAAGGTGAATTTTCTTATATTTCTTCGGCATCTGTGTTTAGCTAGTTTAACCCTTACACTGCTCAGGGGTCATATGGACATTTACACCCCTGTGCGCAAGAAAAAAAAAAATTCAAAAATTTTTTTTCGTCTAATAAACATGTTAATTTGTGTCCCTTGAGCACGGAAAAAATAAAAAAAAAATCGTAGGTGACATATTTTGGGCGCAATTGACCGAGGAAGTCTGGCAAAAAGTGGGCGTTGACAGAGCGGTCGTCAGACCCGGTCAGCGTCACCCGCGTTGACAGATGGGAGTTGCCACAAAGATATTATTACCTAATTGTTTCAATGTCTCCGATTGATTTTTTCTTAGTTTTTTTGCAGTAATATTATTCAATAGTGTGTATTGTAATATATTTATATAATAAAAGTGGTTAATAATCGCTATACTCAAAAGTATGATGTGCATATTAGTGATTCAATTATTATGTTTATAAAACAATGAACAAATAGTTTTGCTGCTATTACACTCTATACACAGGTTATATATAAGTATTGGCATGTTTTGGTCACCATAACGAACCACTAAGTTGGTATTGAGAGTCGAAAAGCAACGAGGAGTTACCGCCACACACCAGCCAGCCACTCGCTGCCACTCCCTCAACACACGCACTAAACTTTCTTCCCCAACAATACCAGTTGTGGTGTTATTACACTATATACAGACGTTATATATAAGTATGTGTATATTTTGTTCACCACAACTGTACAGCTAAGCTGATATAGTTAGTTCAGGCACTAAGAGTCGTCGCTATACACAGATGGCGGCTGGCGGCTCCCTCACTCTTTCAAGGTCACACGCACTAAACTTTCTCCCCCAACAATACCTTTTGCAGTGTTATTACCCTATATACACATATTATATATAAATATCTACATGTTGTATGCACCGTAACTGAACACCTAAGCTTGTAGTGCGCTCAAAGAGCATAGTGGCCACCCTCTAAACAGCTAGACAAATCGTGCAGACGACATCACCTCCGTCACCCATATGGCTCCTCCCAGCATAATCCTTTTGCTGTTATTACACTAATACACGCATTATATATAAGTATCTACATTTGTGTTCACCATGGAGAACCACTGACCTGGTATGGTGAACGCAAACAATAACAGGTGGCCACACAGTCAGTAAACGATGCTGTCTTCCTCCGTCTCTCAGCATCACTCCTCCCACAGCGCTAATTATTACAACAATCCTGCTATTATCACAACCCTGGTTATTTATATCACAGTCATTGGTCATCTGTAATATTGTCATCGCTAAATAATAACAATTATATATTTATTTTGACATTTTTCGGCGATGCTGTGGTCACAAGCTGAACATCAATGCTGTTCGCTCATGATGCGTGCGCCGGCCTTGGTTGCTCCAACAGTACTGTGCCTCTCACATCTGAGAATATTGTCCACGATTTTTTTTTAAAATGGCATCTGTTTACAAGAGCCCTGAGGAAGCTACTGTGAACCCCGTGTAGCCGCGGGCCATTTGAATCAGGCCTGGCACCCTATGGCGTATATATACTTCATGCGCACCATGGGACATGTTACTCAGGGCGTATATATACGCCATGCGCAGTTTAAGGGTTAAATCTATGACCTCTTGTTCTTGAAGTGCCAGGTCTCAGGAAATCTTCCCTGTCGATTTTATCAATTCCTGTTACTATTTTGTATGTAGTGATCATATCACCTCTTTTTCTTCTGTCTACTAGTTTTGGCATGTTTAATGCTTTTAACCTCTCCTCGTAGCTCTTACCCTTCAGTTCTGGGAGCCACTTAGTAGCATGTCTTTGCACCTTTTCCAGTTTGTTGATGTGCTTCTTAAGATATGGGCACCACACAACAGCTGCATATTCTAGCTTTGGCCTAACAAAAGTCATGAACAATTTCTTTAGTATATCGCCATCCATGTAATTAAATGCAATTCTGAAGTTAGAAAGCATAGCATAGGCTCCTTGCACAATATTCTTTATGTGGTCCTCAGGTGATAGTTTTCTATCTAGAACCACCCCTAGATCTCTTTCTTTATCAGAATTCTTTAAAGATTTCTCACATAATATATAGGTTGTGTGGGGTCTATGTTCTCCTATTCCACATTCCATAACATGACATTTATTAACATTAAATTCCATTTGCCAAGTGGTGCTCCATATACTTATTTTGTCCAGGTCTTCTTGAAGTGCATGACAATCATCTAAATTTCTTATCCTTCCTATTATCTTAGCATCATCAGCAAACATGTTCATATAATTCTGTATACCAACTGGTAGATCATTTATGTACACAATAAACATCACTGGTGCAAGAACTGAACCCTGTGGTACTCCACTTGTGACATTTCTCCATTCCGATACATTGCCTCTGATTACTGCCCTCATTTATCTATCAGTCAGAAAATTTTTCATCCATGATAGAAGCTTACCTGTCACCCCTCCAATATTTTCCAGTTTCCAGAACAACCTCTTATGTGGAACTCTGTCGAAAGCCTTTTTTAGATCCAGATATATGCAGTCAGCCCAACCATCTCTTTCCTGTAATATCTCTGTGGCTCGATCATAGAAACTGAGTAAATTCGATACACAGGATCTTCCAGATCGAAAACCATACTGTCTGTCTGATATTATATCATTTCTCTCCAGGTGTTCTACCCATTTAGTTTTGATTAGTTTTTCCAATACTTTCACTATTACACTTGTCAATGATACAGGTCTATAATTGAGGGGGTCTTCCCTGCTGCCACTTTTGTAGATTGGAACTATGTTAGCCTGTTTCCACACGTCTGCTACGATTCCTGTACACAGGGATGCCTGAAAGATCAGGTTAAGTGGAATGCTGAGCTCAGATGCATATTCTCTCAGAACCCATGGTGAAACTCCATCCGGGCCAGCTGCTTTGTTCTTACCGAGCTCCTTTAGCATATTTTCCACTTCATCTCTAGACACCTCTATCCGCTCTATGTTGTTCTCTGGAATTCTTATTGTGTCTGGTTCTCTGAAGATTTCATTTTGTACAAACACACTTTGGAACTTTTCATTTAATGTTTCACACATTTCATTTTCATTTTCCGTGAATCTGTTTCCCATTTTCAACCTCTGGATACTATCCTTTACCTGCAATTTGTTGTTTATGAATTTGTAGAATAGGCCCGGTTCTGTTTTACATTTATCCGCTATCCCTTTTTCAAAATTTCTTTCTGCCTCTCTCCTTACTGCTGTATAGTTGTTTCTCGCATCTTTGTATCGCTGGTATGTTTGGGGGTTTGGCCTCTTCCTATACTGATTCCATTTTTGTGTCTTTTGGTCTCTTGCCCTCTCACAATTTCTGTCGAACCAATCCTGTTTTCTGGCCCTGCATCTCTGCTTTGGTAAAAAAAAATTTTGTGCCTTTATCATATATTTCACAAAACTTGACATACATCTCATTCACTTTCTTGCCTAGCATCAAGTCTGTCCAATTATACTCACTAAAAAAATTTCTAAGGTCACCATAATGTCCTCTCCTGAAGTCTGGTTTTTCAACTGCTTCAACCTCCTTATTTTCTTCCAGCTTATAACGCATTGCATACTTTATTCCCAAAAAGACATGGTCACTTTTACCCAAGGGAGGAAGGTACTGAATGTCAAATATCTCTTCCTCCTTCCTGGTAAATATCAAATCTAGCACGGAAGGAACGTCCCCTTCCCTCATCCTCGTAGCTTGTTTAACATGTTGATACAAGAATGTTTCCAGGATGAGGTCTACAAATTTACAGGTCCAAAAATCTTCTGTTTTAGCTTCATATGCTTCCCAGTCTATGGATTTCAAGTTGAAGTTACCAACTATCAACAGTCGTGATCTATCGTTATCCGCTCTCGCTATAATCTCTCTCATTATTGTTATAAGAACTTCACGTTTACTATCTAGCTCCTCCTTTGACCATGTGCTGCTTGGCGGTGGACTATATGCATTTATTATCATTAGTTTATCATCCTCATGGCAGATCTCTAGTGCTATTATGTCAACTTCTTGTGGATTGGCAATCATTATTTCGTTCACCTTTAGGTGTTCTTTTACCAGCACAGCAACGCCACCGCCTTTCCTAATTTTTCTGTCCCGTCTCCAAATTGAGTAGCCCCTTGGGAATATGACCTCATTTAAAATTACATCTTCAAGTTTTGTCTCCGTGATTGCAACAATGTCTGGTGTCTGCAGCTGTATTACATCACTTAACTCCAGTATCTTCGATCTCACTCCATCTATGTTGGTGTATGCAATCTTCAGGAACTTGTTCCCCCTCTCCTTATTCTTCACTTCCCGTCTCTCTATTGATTTTGTTGGTTGCCTTTATGTACCACTTTACTGGTTTGCCTACCCCTATCACTTTGTAGAAAAAAGAATTTATTTCTTCTTCATTCCTGCTCTCATTTAAATGTTTTGCCTCGGCGAGGTTCAGTTTCAGCTTCTCTCTATCTTCTTTTGAAAGATCTCGTCTTAACGACCACCCTTTCCCATCCTCATCACTTTGCAATTTTCTAGCATTCCTTAGTACTTCTTCCATCTGTTTGGCACCGTTTAGGGTGATCCTCAATCCGCTCCCTTTCAGCACATCCTCAATCAGCCCCCTTTCCCATTTACGTACCTGCCTATTCTCCTGTCGTCGCACACATTCTCTATGGTTGTAAGACCTTCCACGAGGCCAACAATTTTATCTACTACTTTAGCTTCTTCTACAGCTCTTTCTGACCTAGATGTTATCACCTTTTCTTTGCAGCCAAAAATGATCAGGGACTTACTCCGATCAACTGTGTTTTGCACCAACTTTGGGTTAGATGCCAATTCTTTTCTCACTTCCAGCCTAATGTTTGTTTTATCTTGGTTGCTGCAGTGTTTGAATTCCTTTACTGCTTCTTCTATTTTTTCCTTCTCCTTGGCCACTTGTGCATAAGTGAGTTGCATATCTTTCTTGCACTGTTCTATTCCCTGTGTAACTTCCTCCATTTGTGCTGACAAAAGCTGTTTCTCCTGTTGAATTTCCTTGCCTAACCTATTCTAGTCATTTATGTTTAAATTTACTTTAACTTCTTCCAAAGCTATTTTTAAGAGTTTATTTTCTTCTTCCATGGCTTTGCAATTTGTTTCCAATTGATTCTGATCCTTGCGCAAGTCTTTCACTGAACCCTCAAGACATAAAACTTTGCTATTCAAATGGTCATTACTTTCTTTCAATTTACTAATTATTTCTACATGAGAGTTCACTATAGTATCTAAATTTACCAACTTGTTATGTAGACTGCTAATATCAATGCTTTCTTCATTGAATCCCTCAAAATCAAGCTCTGTTTTGTTTTTCCCCTTGCCAGTGGCCATCTTGAATGTTCTTCTCTGCACTGTAAACACTAGGGCAACTTTTTCTCATCCGATTTTTCACTTCCCTTAGCACTTTCCTGTTATCTCACCTATTTTTCAAGAGCACTATACCTTTATGTTCTCTGGGACACCACTCACTACCATCAACCTGTACTACAATACTTAGGATTGTTGAAATATGCTGGAGCTCCTCTGCTGCAAGTGTTGACCCTAGGGGTGTCACCTTTTGAATCTCATTTGAATGTGCGGCGGTTGTGGTGACGTCATGTTTGTTTCCCGGATTTTGATTGGGGAGTTCTGTTTGCTTCTTCAGCTTTCGGTTTGCATTTTTTTTGGCCAGCAGTAGTTTGTTTTTAATTAACTATCCTTCTGGGTGCCTGACCTGATAGATGGCAGACTAAGACTGCTTCCAATTACACAGGGGTGTCTTTAGGACATTGCTCCTTGTGCCTCTTTTGAGGGAGCCAGGTTCTGGCTCTGGTCCCAGGTAGGCTTAGAACTCCTTTGATTGACTGTTGCTACGGTCTAATATATAAACATCAGCCCGGTATAGCTCCGGGAAGCCGAAGGGGCTCTCTACAGAAAGAGGCGTTGACAGCAGGCGCCAGATGAGGTCTGCTTCGCCCCAGCTGTCAGGCGGTGGGTTGCCACTAAAGATATTATTACCTTAATATTTCAATGTGTATGATTTTTTCTTTGTTTTCTGGGGAAAGCCCCTACGGCTCCCCGGAACTATCCATGGCTGATATGGATACCCTAACTATTTTGCATAAGTCGATGTGGATGGAGTTCTAGACCTACCGGGGACCACGAGCCACAACCTGGCCCCCTCAGAGAGGCACGGGGAGGAATGGCCCATAGAATTGTACATGTGATTTGGAGCACTCCATATCTGCCATCAACCGGGACAGGCACCCAGAAAGGTAAGCGCCACAAAACAAACCCCTATTCTGGTTAACAACAAAAATCGACAAACGAGTGGACAGAACTCCCCCAGAAAAACAAACTAACAAGCATGACATCACACGAACCGCGCCGCATATCTGCGCAGCTTCCCCCTCCCCCGGGAAGGGGAAGAGGGAGCCCCAGACCCCCGCGCCAGTTCCTCGGCTGATGGGATAGTGCATGGTCGTGTGGCTCCAGCTCCGGTCTTGTCTCAGTGCTGTGACTTATTTGCAGTGCTGCTCTTACGGTGGTCGTGTGAGCTGGGAGTAGTATTCTCAGGTACTCGGGCTGCATGTGCTTAGGGTCACCTTCCCTGAGTGTTCTGTAAGTACCGCCCTTGGGGCTTGGGGTTGTCTTCCACAAGTCACCTTGGGGTCTACCTCTGTTGGCTTTTCACTGCTTGGCGTTTGGCCGCCCCGAGTGTTTGGGGGTTTTCCTCCCTTGTTTACCTTGGGGTAAGTGGTAGTTATAGCACTGGTGGGGCACAGGGTACTGCGTAGCTAGTTTTCACCTATGACAGCGCCCGGCTCTGTTTCCTCTGGGTACATTGTTCACTTGTGTGGTTTTTCTTTTACATTTGTTTTTGCCTGGTAGGGGGGTCTGCCTTGTGTTTCCACCCCCCTCCCCCCTTATATTAGGGTCATTTGTGTGGTGGCACCCCCTGCTTCGCCCTCACGGGTGGACACGTCCCGTGAGTTCAGCTTTAGCAGTTTGCTTGGTAGTTTAGTGTGCCGGTTAGCAGTGCCCTGCCTGGGCCCTTAGCAGACCCAGTCTAGGGGCCCTGGGAAACCCCCTGGGGGCTCTCGGGTCCGATAGTGGAGACCCTTGCGTCCCCTCTCACTTTGTGTGAGTTGAGGGTTGCTCTGTCCCTTTGTCTCAGGGTGACTCAACTTGTTTTTGCCTCGGTCATGCTGCCTGTTGGGTTGGTGACACATTTGACCCCGAGTCCTGCGAGCTTTGTTGCTTGTTCGTGACTCCATTCACCTAGTCTGCTGATGAATTCCTGTGGGTGCAGGCAGCTTGCGCGTTGCAGGGTAGGATGTTGCAACGCGCTCTGGTTTGTCGCTTCCCCGGACGCCCCGTTGCTGCCCCACTTTGTGTAAGGACCCAGAATATGACTTCATTTAAAATAACTTCTTCAAGTTTCGTCTCTGTGAGTGCAACAATGTCTGGTGTCTGCAGCTGTATTATATCACTTGACTCCAGTATCTTTGATCTTACTCCATCTAGCCGGTCGGACAGCACACTGGACTTGTGATCCTGTGGTCCCGGGTTCGATCCCGGGCACCGGCGAGAAACAATGGGCAGAGTTTCTTTCACCCTATGCCACTGTTACCTAGCAGTAAAGTAGGTACCTGGGTACCTACTTTACCCCCCCTAGGTACCTCTTTAGGTACCTTTAGGTACCTAGGTACCTTTACCGCCCTAGGGCATCGCCTCTCGCTCTTTTCTTTCTCCAATCCGTGCCCCGTTGCTTTGGGGGTGTTCTGGAGTGCCGCTGTGGGGAAGTCACGAGGTTTTCCCCTGCATTTTAGAGTGGGGAGCCTCCGTCGCCGCTCCCCTCCTCCTCTCCAGCATGGGCGCCCTGGCCGCTTCCGGCGGCTACGTTCTCATCGGCTTGCGTCATGGCCCTTCAGCGCCTATGTTCTACAGGTGAGTTGGTGCGGTCTGGCATCTCCTTTGTCCTGACTCTGTTTTTGTTTTTGGGAGTAGGCATGGGTGTACATACATACTTGAAAATGTGGACCGTACCAACCGAGGTGCCTACTGCAGGGCTATTGGCCCATACATGGCAGCTCTTGTTCTCACCACCTGATTCCTTCCTTGGTTCACGGGTGACTGCGGGTGGCCTCTTGGCCCTTCCGAGTCGGCTCCTGCCTGTACTCATCCTGCCCCTCTCCTATGCTTGTCTAACCTTGCTTGAGTTCGGGGGCCCCGCCCTCACCTTGTTCCATGGTGCAACGGTGGGGGTGCCTGTTCGGTGGTACGTTTTCCTTTGTTGAGGGTGTTTTGTGCTCACCTCCTTTTGCTTACAGGATTGGGTTCTGGCTCTTTAGTTCCACCTCTTCCCTGTCGTTCGCCTGACGAGCGAATTCTGTGCTTCATGGGCGCTCTTGTCTCTGCTCTTGGGGCTGTATATGGGGTCAGCCCAAGTTGGGCTGCCTAATGTGTTCCTTCGATTGCCTGTTACACTGCACACGTTTCTTCTACCGTCCCTGTGGCTCGGTTGGGTACTCGGTTTCCGCCTGTGTCCCCTTGTGTGCCACTCGTGTTACAATTTATCTTTATCTTCCCTGTCGCGTCCTCGGGGAGTATGGTGACGTTTTACTGCGGTTTTGGTACTGCGGCTGCGTGTTGGGGTTGGTTGTGGCATTATGTTCGGCCCTTCCGTGCTCTCTCTGGGGCCCTCCTTCCTTGCCGGTCTTGCTGTGCCGGTCCTGGTTTTTCCATGTTCCTTGGGTTCTCTGTCCTGTCCACGTTGTCCTCGCCTCGTTGTGCTGGCTGGGGATGAGCTTGGGGTCTTCGTCTCGCCCCTCGCCTATCCTCCGGTTTCGGTTCAAGTTCCAGAGCCCAGTGGGCTCCCTTCCTTAGTGTTTTTCATGGCTGCCCCGGGGTTTTTCTTGACGCTGGGGCTTTGGGGGAACAGCTCGGCCCCGGGGCTAGGGTGAGGCTAACGTGGTGGGCCTCAGGCCCCGTTGGTTCCTGCCGGGGTTTTTCTACTCCTCTGGGCAGGGCTTGCAGTTTTGTGGAGTGGGGTTTTTCCGTTACCCCTCTCCTGCTTTTTGGGCATCAGCCCCTCCCTGGGCTCGGTTTCCTTCTCCATTATGCCTGTTGCTTCCATCTTGTCAGTGGGTGCTTTTCTACGGTCTTCGCCCCTTTTTTCCGGGACAGGCCTTCTCCGTCCTTTCACCCTCTTCTTGGGGTTCTGCATGACTTTTGGTCTCAGGTGCGATGGAGTTTTTGTGCCTTTGTCCTTTGTGTTTGCTTCTTTTTGTTCTTGAAGGTTCGGGACGGTTTTGCACCTTCCCGTTTTCTGGTACGTCTGTCGTCGTTTGGTTGGGCTTCCCTCCGGTCCTTTCTAGGGCTTGTGGGTCCTATTCCAGGCAGCTTCTGGGTGTTTGGCCTTCTTGTTCTTTTGTTCATATCTTTTCTCTTAGCGCTGTCTCGGCGCTGCTCATTTTCCTGGGGGCGATTTTGCTCCTCTTAATGAGTGTCTTTTCGCTCCTGCCCTTCTGCGGGATGTTGGTGCGGGGCGGCTCCTTGTGCGGGTTCCTTCCCTGTCGGCTGCACTTGTGGCGGTGGAATTACACACTTGTGGCATTTTGGTTTTGGTCCTGCATTTCTTTTCCCTCCTGAGGCTGTCATAGGATTGGCTTGCGGAGGATGTAGAGGCACCTGGGGTCATTCCTGGGTCTGGCACCTTGGTTTCTGCTACTAGCTTTTGGTATCGATGTTCCTTCTGCGCCGTTTCGCAGGCTGTCTCGTGCATTGTTTCACCTCCGGCCTGCTCATGCACTGCCTGTGCCGTCCTGGTCTTTGGACAGGGTGCTTTCCTGTTTTTCTTCTCCTTGGTTGTTGTGGCTCCTTCGGTTCAGGTTTGCTTTGCTTCGGATCTCTTTTTATGTTGGCATTGGCCTCTGGGGGTCGCGTGGCAGAACTTCATGCTCTTCTCTGGCGCAGTGGTTTTTGGCTCCTATGGTCGTGGTCATAGGTTTCTTCATCTGCAGGCGTTCTCCCTTTTTCTGGCGAATGATGTGCCTGCTGCTTTCCGGAGGGGTCCTTGGGTTGTTGTCTCGACTTCGTGTTGAGGAGTGGTTCACCAACCGCCTCCTGGGTATGTCCCCTTGTATTCTCCCCAGATTTTTCTGGGCTCCCCCCAGAAAACCAACGTTGAATGTAATGAAACGCCATTTTCTGGGTGAGTTCCGGAGGCTCCCCAGCACCCTCATGCCCTCCGGTCGCCGTTTTTTTCACGGTTTTGATATCCAGCCTCAGAACTGGGGCGGGGATTGCCGGCGCGGGGGTCTGGGGCTCCCCCTTCCCCCTCCCGGGGAGGGGGGAGCTGCGCAGACATACGGCGCGGCTCGTGTGACGTCATGCTTGTTAGTTCGTTTTTCTGGGGGAGTCCTGTCCACTCATTTGTCTATTTTTGTTTTTAACCGGAATAGGGGTTTGTTTTGTGGTGCTTACCTTTCTGGGTGCCTGTCCCAGTCGATGGCAGATATAGAATGCTCCAAATCACATGTGCAATTCTAGGGGCCATTGCTCCCCGTGCCTCTCTGAAGGGGCCAGGTTCTGGCTCATGGTCCCCGGTAGGCCTAGAACTCCACCCACATCGATTGATGCAAAATAGTTAGGGTATCCATATCAGCCATGGATAGGTTCGGGGAGCCTCCGGGACTCGCCCAGAAAATGGCGTTTCATTACATTCAACACTGGTTTTCTGGGGGGAGCCCCGTCGGCTCCCCGGAGCTATCCCAGGCTGATATGCTAATGTCAGACTTTGGCATCAGTCATGTGTATGGAGTTCTTAGGCCTACCGGGGACCACGGCCAGAACCGGGCCCCCTCAGAGAGGCAAGGGGAGCAATGGCCTATAGAAGCCCCCGTGTGGTTGGAAGCATTCTATGTCTGCCATCGACCGGAACAGGCACCCAGAAAGGTAAGCGCCCCAAAACAAACCCCTATTCTGGTTAAAATTGCTACCTAAAACCGAACTAGTGGATAGAACTCCCCAACCGAAAACAAGCAAACTAGTGTGACGTCACACACTGCCGCGCCGCTGTCTGCGCAGCTCCCCCCTCCCCGGGAGGGGGAAGGGGGAGCCCCAGACCCCCCGCGCCGGCTACCCACACCTCAGTTCTTGAGGCTGATGCTATAGGCGATGGTCGTGTGCTCTGGCTCCGGTGTCGCTACTGCACTGTGCTTTGAGTGTGGTGTTAGTTTTGTGGGTGCGAGAGCCAGGAGTTATCTTCAGTACTCGGGCTGCATGCGCCTAGGGCTGCCTTCCCTAGGTGCCCTGTAAGTACTGCCCTTGGGGCTTGGGGCCACCTTCCACAGGCTCCTCGGGGTCTGCCTCTGCTGGTCCGTTTTACCTTTCGGTTTTTCGGCCGCCTGTTGGGCTCTTGGGTGTTCTGTTCTCCCTTGTTACCGGCAGGTAAGAGGCAGTTTGCACTGGTAGGGGCGCAGGGTGCTGCTCAGCTTGTAATTCCCGACATCGCGGCCGGCTCTGTTCCTTGGGGTTCGCTGTCCTCTTGCGGGGTTTTGTTTTTCTTTTTGTTTTTGCCTGGTGGGGGGTTCTGTCATTTTATTCAGTTTGTTTTTGCCCTTCCACTGTTCTCCTCGGTGGCGCCCCCTGCTAGGTCCCCGTGAGTGTACACGTCCCTGGGGTTCAGCTTTAGAAGTTTGCTTGGTAGTTTTGGGCGCCGGTTTGCAGCACCCTGCCTGGGACTACCTGAGCGCGAGTCCTCTTAAAGTAAACGCTCAGGACCCTGGGAATCCCCTAGGGGGCGCGTGGGTCCGATGGATGTGACCCCGGAGTCCCCACTCGCTGTGTGCGAGTTTGAGGGTTGCTCGGTCCCCTTGTCTCAGGGTGACCCTCATTGTTTTTGCCTCTGCCACGCTGCCTGTTGGGTCGGTGATACTTTCGACCCTGAGTCCTGTGAGTGTTGCTGCTTGCTTGTGACTCAATTTACCCAATCCTCTGATGATTCTATTCGGGTACAGGCGGCACGTGCGTTGCAGTCTAGGTTTCGTCTGTTGCAACGCGCTCGGTTGGTTGCTTCCCCGGATGCCCCGGGGCTGCCCCGCTTTGCTTTTCGAGACCCGGACTTGGGGGTGGGGGTCGCTTCGATCCTGGTTCAGTCCGCACCTCCTCGTCCTTCCCCTTCTGTTCGTTCTGGTCCCCCGCCCCTGCTTCCGGCCCCGAAGCGTCTGAGGGTTTCGGGGTCGGAGCAGGGGTTACTTGATCTCGAGACTCGGGCAGCTTCGGGGGTTGCCCCTTCCGGGGGGGTGGCAGAGGCATTCGAGTCTTGTCTCCCGGCCGAAGCTTCAGGGTCTGACCAGTGGGCCCCCCTTCCTCCAGCTTTTCCGGCTGCTCCGTCCTTGTCTTGTGGGGTCGGGGCTTGGGGAGAGGACTCGGCCTCGGGTCCTGTGGTGACGGACCTCGAGGCTGGGGAGGGGCTGACTTGGGGGCCTTGGGCCCCGCTGGACCCCGCCTGGGTTTTTCTTCCCACTGAGCGGGGCTTATTGTTACAAGGAGTGGGGTTTTCTTTCCCCCCCTCTGCGTACGAGTTGGATTTGGTGTCGGCCCCTCCCCGGGTACGGTTCCGTGTTCCCCCGGGTACGTCGGTTCCGTCCTTCCGGAGGTTTTCGGCTTATCGCATCCAACCTGGTGTGGTGCGAGCGGCCTTTGCAGCTTACCTCCTGCGTGACCCGGATTATGCCTCGGCAATGGATCCGTCCACGTTCAGGTTTGGGACTTCGTTCCCTTTCTGGCTCCGTTACGAGGTTCCGGAGTCGTCCTGGCTAGCAGACTGCCCCTTGTTTGGTCTGGATTCCTGGCATTCTTTCTGTCGTTCCCGCACGCTGGAGTGGCGGGAAGCTTCCACGGTGCTTCAGGTTTTCCTGGGGGGTGAACTTGAGTACCTGAATGAGTGCTTGTTTGCCCCTGCCCTTCCCCGCGATGTGGGCGTTATTCAGCTCCATGTGCAGGTTCCCTCCCTTTCGGCGGCGCTCGTGGCGGAGGACTTGCGCGCTCGGGGCCTTTTGTGTTCGGCCTTGCGGTTCTTTTCCCTCCTGGAGCTGTCTTCGGATTGGCTCGTGGAGGATGTGGGGACGCTTGGGTCAGTCCCGGGGTCCGGCACCTTGTCCTCGGCTGCGCGTTCGTCGGCTGCCTTGTTGAAGCTGTTCACGCCGATTTTGCGGGATGCGGTTTCCCTGTTCTATGCTTCCCGTCTCGCGTGTCGGCAGGCGGTGCTGGGTTCCTCCGTGGAATCTGCTTGGGCTCTGGCTCTTAGGCGTTCTTCACCTTTTTGTCCTCTCCTGTTTGGGGAGTCGGCTGTGGCGCAGTTTATTCAGGCTGCGTCGGCGGCTTGTCGTCCGATGTCGGACTTGTTGGTTTTCCGGGGGTCCCGGGGTGGGTCTTCCCGGAAAGGTCGTGCCAGGGCTCGGGGTTCCTCTCGTCGTGGTAGGCCTCTGGTGTCAGGTTTGGGGTTGGCTCCTCCTGCGGATCCTCCCTCGTCTGGTCGGCGCGGTGTTCGCGCTGTGCGGGGTTCTGGGTCTCGTAAGGGTCGCCGGCCCTTTCGCGGTTTGCCCCTTTGACGGGGCGATGGGGGGGCGGCTTGCGCTGTTCGCCCGCGCCTGGTCCCACGTTTCGTGGGCCTTTCGGGTCGTGTCTCGCGGCCTGCGGTGGCGTTGGGTGGCCCCTCCCCCCTTTGGGGGGTCGGGGCTGGCAGGGCAGGCTTCTTCCCCTGCGCTCTGTCGAGTCGTCTTGGAGTGGGTACGCTTGGGCGTCGTCGAACCGACGTCGTCCCTCAGATGGGTTTCCCGTCTGTTTCCGGTTCCGAAACGGGACTGCGCGGACCTGCGGTTCATTCTGGACTTGTCCCGTCTGAACCCCTGGGTTCATTGCCCCTCCTTTCGGATGACTACGCTGTCTCAGGTTCGGCTCCTCTTGGAGCCGGGAGCTTGGATGGTGTCCCTGGACTTCCGGGACGCTTATTGGCATGTCCCGATTCATCCGCGGTTCAGGGACTGGCTCGGTTTTGTAGTGGGGCGTCTGAGTTACCGCTTTCGTGTCTCCCGTTCGGGTTGAACCTGGCACCTCGCGTGTTCACACGCCTTACACGGGTTGTGGTGGCTCGTTTGCGTCTCCTAGGTGTTCGGGTGTTGGCCTACCTCGACGACTGGCTGGTTTGGGCTCCCAGCCAGTCAGCTTGCTTGCTAGCCAGGGTTTTGGTTCTTTCCCAGCTCGCCGGGTTTGGGTTCTTGGTGAACTGGAGGAAGTCCCATCTGGTTCCCTCTCAGGTTCGGACTTGGCTGGGTCTCGTGTGGGACTCTCGAACCGCCTCCTTGTCTCTCCCTCCGGAGTCTCTCCTGCGGCTGCGGTCCCGCCTTCGTCTGTTTCTGGAGGGCCCTCGGGTCACCCGGCGGTTGCTCGAGGGGCTGTGCGGGAGCCTGAACTTCGCGATGGTGGTCTACCCGCCGGGTCGGGTTTGGCTTCGACGGCTGTTCTGGTTCCTTCGGGGTTCCCCCTTCCGCCTCTCTCGCGATCGCAGAGTTCGACCCCCGGGGGACTTGCGTCGGTTGCTGCGTCACCGGCTTCCTCTTCGGGTTTTTCGGGGTTCAGTGCCTTGGCGCCTACCCGAGCCCTCGCTCGATGTGTACACGGATGCGTCGTCTCTCGGCTGGGGTTTTGTGACCAGTGCTCACCAGGCCGGCCAGGGGCATTGGGATCCGTCCTTCCGTCGAGCTCACAGTACGGTGCGGGAGTTCGCGGCAGTGTGGTTTGCTCTGGGGAGGATTCGGGTGGCCCGCGGATCGACGATTCGGCTCCATTCGGACTGCTCTCCGGTGGTTCATTGCCTGAACCGCGGGGGTTCGATGCGGTCCTTGTCTCTTTGGGGTTGGTCGCTTCGGGTGACTCGTCTGCTGAGTTCTCGGGGTTTGGCTCTCCTGGCGGTTCACGTACGGGGCGTGTCCAACGTCTTGGCCGACGCCCTGTCTCGCTTCGTTCCCCTCTCCACGGAGTGGACGGTCGACGACGAGTCCTTCCGTTGGCTTTGCCAGACGTTCGGGCGCCCCGAGGTGGACCTCTTCGCGTCGGCGTGGTCGCGGCGTCTTCCAGTTTATACGGCGCCCTTCCCCGATTGCGAGGCCGTCGGGGTCGATGCCTTTCGGCTCGACTGGTCGAGGTGGGGGTTCCTGTACCTCTTTCCCCCGGTTCGGCTGTTGCTCCAGGTCCTGACTCGCTTAGAGACTTACCGGGGGAGAGTTGTCCTTCTGGCCCCTTGGTGGCCGGCCCAGCCTTGGTTTCAGGCGCTGGTTGCTCGGTGTCCGAACCCGAGGGTTTTCCCGCGGCTCCGCCTCTTTCAGCAGATCGGGCCGGTACATCACGTAGCTGGTTCGATCTTCTCCTCGAGTCTTCGCGTATGGTTTTTTTGACTCGAGTCTATCATCATCTCTATGGTGATCAGGTGGCCTCCTTGTTGGTGTCCCACCTGAGGGCTTCTTCTCGGCGGCAGTATGAAGTTTCCTGGCGGTCCTTCCGTTTCTTTTTGCGTCTTCGTCGTCTTAGCTCCTTGTTTGTTCGGGTGGTCTTGTCCTTCCTCTCGTGGTTGTTTCAGGACCGTCATCTTATGCCTAACACTGTCGCTTCGTATCGTGCGGCGCTGGCGGAGCCGCTTCAGCTTGCTTTCGGTATCGATGTTACGTCTGCGCCGTTTCGCAAGCTGTCTCGTGCATTGTTTCACCTCCAGCCTGCTCATGCGTCGCCTGAGCCGTCCTGGTCTTTGGACAGAGTGCTCGCTTTCCTTTCATCTCCTCGTTTCGTTGTGGCCCCTTCGGTCCAGGATTGTTTTTCCAATGCACTTTTCTTGTTGGCTTTGGCCTCTGGGGGTCGGGTAGGGGAGCATCATGCTCTCCTCCGGCGCAGGGGTTTCTGCTCTTTTGGTCGTGGTGATAGTTTTGTTCGTTTGCAGCCGTCTCCTTCTTTTCTGGCGAAGAATGAGACTGCTGCGTTCCGGAGGGGTCCATGGGTGGTTGATGCTTGGTTGGTCAGGCCGGGGGTGCATCATGTTTTGTGTCCGGTTGCGGCGCTTCGCCGTTATTTGCGCGCCACAGCTTCTGTGTCCGGGAACGCGCTGTGGGTTGATCCGGTTTCCCTTCTTCCCTGTTCGCGGGTTCGGGTCTCTCAGGTCGTCCGCAGGGTTATTAGGTCCAGCCAGCCTGCGGTCTATCCCCGTGCCCATGACGTTCGTAAGTTCGCGGCTCTTGCTGCCGTCTTTGGGAATATGTCTTGGTCTGATATTCGGGCGCGGGGATTTTGGCGGTCGAACAGGGTCCTGGCTGCTCGTTACCTTGTGAATGTCCCTGGGCCTCGTCGGGCCTGTGTTGCTTTGGGTCGGCGGTTGCAGCCAGTTGTCTCGGCTTCGAGTTGAGGGGTGAGCGACGACCGCCTCCCGGGTAAGTCCCTCTTTTTCTGTCTGTGGGTAGTTAGCTCCGGGGAGCCGACGGGGCTCCCCCCAGAAAACCAGCGTTGAATGTAATGAAACGCCATTTTCTGGGTGAGTCCCGGAGGCTCCCCGGCGTCCCTCCCTCCCTCCGGTCGGCGGTTTTTCGCGTTTTTGACATCCAGCCTCAAGAACTGAGGTGTGGGTAGCCGGCGCGGGGGGTCTGGGGCTCCCCCTTTCCCCTCCCGGGGAGGGGGGAGCTGCGCAGACAGCGGCGCGGCAGTGTGTGACGTCACACTAGTTTGCTTGTTTTCGGTTGGGGAGTTCTATCCACTAGTTCGGTTTTAGGTAGCAATTTTAACCAGAATAGGGGTTTGTTTTGGGGCGCTTACCTTTCTGGGTGCCTGTTCCGGTCGATGGCAGACATAGAATGCTTCCAACTACACGGGAGCTTCTATAGGCCATTGCTCCCCTTGCCTCTCTGAGGGGGCCCGGTTCTGGCCGTGGTCCCCGGTAGGCCTAAGAACTCCATACACATGACTGATGCCAAAGTCTGACATTAGCATATCAGCCTGGGATAGCTCCGGGGAGCCTCCGGGACTCACCCAGAAAATGGCGTTTCATTACATTCAACGCTGGTTTTTTTGCATTAATATTATTCAATGGTGTGTATTGTGATATATTTATATAATGTGTGAACCATCGCTGTACAGTGTGTCCTCACTTGAACGAACTATATGGGGCGAGGCCGATTCGTTCCAGTGCGGAATTCGTTCCATCCGTCCGGCCCCAAAAAAACCCCTCTGACCCCCCCCCCCCAAAAAAAAAAAAAAAAAAAAAAAAAAAAAAAAAAAAAAATTAACCTTAATTTATGTAATCTTTCTAAATCTAAAATCTAGTTTATAAATCTAGCAATAAATTGTTTCTGTGTTTTACTGTACTTACCTTAACAGTTGAGTTGTGTAGTGCAGACTTTTAGCCTCAATACCCTGAGAGTGCCAGATATGATATGAATATAAATTCATTAATGAACAGTAACTTTTCTAACAAATGTACATTATACACTACAGTCTGTACATAAAGTACAAACCACTAGAATCACACTACAGTACTTAAGTAAACGTATACTGTACTGTATCACTTAAACTACACTTTTTACACTTTGTACATTTATGTCATTAGAACTGTGTTGTACAGCTCAATTGGCACTCCCAGGTAAGTTATGGCTAGTGCTGGGTGCTGGTCCAGTTGCCTGGGCATCCTCAGGTAAGTCCTTGCTGGTGCTAGGTGCTGGTCCAGTATCCTGGGCATCCTCAGGCGAGTCCATGCTAGTGCTAGGTGCTGGTACAGTATCCTGGGCATCCTCAGGTAAGTCCATGCTAGTGCTAGGTGCTGGTCCAGTTGCCTGGGCATCCTCAGGTGAGTCGTTACTAGTGCTGGGTGCTGGTCCTGTAGGCCTACTGTTAAGCTGTACCAAAAACTTTTGAATCTTAGTTTGTTTCTTCATTATGAGCTTCTTCATTATAATATCTTTCAATCCCCTTAGGTGTAGATAATAATCTGCCACGTCTTCATCATCAGTTACAGCAACCATATCAAGCAGCTGATTAAGGTTTTGCAATGATGCAGCATATGGAATAGGTAACATGCTACAGGTATCTTCCTCCTCTTCCGCATCCTCATCACCATTACCAGTAACACACTGAATAATCTCATCATCAGTTAATTCACCATAACCTGGATCATCAGCATCATTATCTAACCACTCAGTCACATCAGAAAGTTGCAAATCTTCCTCGCCAGCATCTCTTAATGTCTCAAAAATTCGCATTATCAAAGCCCTCAAAATCATAGTCATCTTCGTCTTCATTCTCACCAGGTACCGGACTCAGAATTTTATTCCATGCGTTCTTTAATGTGGTGACCTTCAACTCGTTCCATTGTTTGGCCCAGATGTAAATAGCGTCTTTAATTGAATATTTCTTGAAGTTTTCTAGTGTTCTACTAGCTCTTGTATCCTTATTAAGCCTCTCGTCTTCCTGAGAGAGCAGAACTTCCATTATTTCTACATTCATAGCTCTCTTATAAAGCCGTTTGAGAGCATAGATAACCCCCTGATCCATGGGCTGTATTAAAGATGTAGTATTTGGTGGTAAAGCCATACATGTTATTTTACCATCAGGCGATGTTAATTTAGCAATGGGGTGAGCTGGGGCATTATCAACCAACAGCATTGCCTTTACATCAGCAGGACGAATGCCACGCTCATTGATCTGATGCTTTCTTACTTCTTTACAAAAGTGATTCTGGAACCAGTCTTCAAAAATAATCTGTGTGAACCAGGCATTTTTGGTGTTGTAGTAAACGACAGGTAATCTGTTCATGCAGTTTTTCAATGCTCTGGGGTTGGCAGATTTCCCAACAATTGCGCACTTTGTTCGGTGACTGCCATCTGCATTACCGCACAATAATGCTGAAATTCTTTCCTTGCTTACCTTGCGACCAGGAATACTCTCCTCAAGCCTAGAGGCCAAAGTATTTCTTTGAAGGCATTTCCAGTTAAAGCCTGTTTCATCTGCATTGTACACTTGAAACCAGCTTAGATTATTAGATACCATGTGCTGAGAAAGTTTATATTTAAATGCATTAACACTTCCTACATCTGCACTTAAGGCTTCGCCACAAATTTTCTTGTTAATGATGCCATGCCTCTCTTTAAATCGACATACCCATCCAGTGCTAGCCTTGAAATTGTCAATGTTTAACTTTTCAGCAAGTCTTTCAGCTGCATTTCTAATAGAATCAACTGAAACAGCAATTCCTTTCGCACGATGCTGTGTAAACCATTTGAATACAGCAGAGTCCAAATCCGTATATTTAGCAGGCTTCAATGTTTTCCTGTTGCCTATTGCATGAGTTTGACTTTGAGCAACGAATTTCCTAATATTATCCTTCTGCTTTTTTATATCACAAACTGTAGCTTTACCGATGTTGAATTCTTGGGCGAGACGGGTGACTGAGTATCCACGCTCTGCTTTCTCTATTAAATCAATTTTCTGATCAATTGACAAATATTTTCTCTTTCGTTTTAAATCTTGAACACCACAAATGCTGCTCTGAGACATCTTGACAGAGTATAAGAGTTCAAACGATAAAAATTGTTCAAAATTATCCTTCACGCGCGAGCAACACGTTTTCACACTTAGAGGAGGGGAGACAAATGGTGCCAGCCACCTCACCAAGGCCTAACGTTTACACGACCTGTGCTTGTTTTATTGGCCTACTCAAAATTTAATCTAAATAGGCTTACAAATTGTTTTCAAATAATATTGTTTGTTGTTATAATTAATAAAATATTGTCTGTTTTGAAGTTTTATTCATTTTATACAGTACAGTACTGTATTACATAAAACCTAATGTATTACAATACAGTACGTAGGCTGTTAGAGGAGGGAGGGAGGGAGAGATCCAGGAAACAAACCCCCCCTCCCCCCCCCCCCCCAATGGCTCAAGGAGCGACCTGCCGGCCACACACACAGCCAACTGTTATCTACACCCCAATTTTATTAAAAATTCAGTGAAAAGGAAATGTGTTGAAACTTTAAAATATATACTGTATATATCACAATTTTCACCATTATTATTGCGCCAATATGACATTTTTCTAATAAAAAGGCTATTCTCAGTGTAGATAATGCGATAATTATTATTAAATTGACTCTTGGCATCTGACGACGAGAGAGGAGAGGAGTAGTGGCTGGTCTCTGGTGGTCAGGTGCAGGAAGGAGGGTGGGGGGGGGGGGGGGCATGGAGAGGGAGCTAGGAGCCGCCAGTCACATGTGGTGCCTGCCTCTACAGCCTTTACTGACTACCACTACTGTACCTGTACAGCATTACTCCAGCCTCCCTTGACAACTTCTACCACTGACAACACCTGCCCCCTAACAAAAACCCCTAACAACTGACACCATTTGCCTCCTGACAACAACTCTCTCACATGCACCAATGCCCTCCTGACACCACTTTATCACCATTTCAGCTGGTTGTCAGCTGCCTGGCTGACAACCTGCCTCCCATGAGAATACGTAACTTACACCACCTGCCCCTGACACCATTTGCCTCCTGACAACAACTCTCTCACATGCACCAATGCCCTCCTGACACCACTTTATCACCATTTCAGCTGGTTGTCAGCTGCCTGGCTGACAACCTGCCTCCCATGAGAATACGTAACTTACACCACCTGCCCCTGACACCATTTGCCTCCTGACAACAACTCTCTCACCAATACCCTCCTGACACCATTTTATCACCATTTCTCCCAAGAAACAATGGCTAAGGATAATAAAACACTATACTGTACATGTATAACTGTTTACACTCTGGCGAATCATAGTTGGTGACAGCCAGCTCCGACGCTCGGCCTCGGTGACCGCTTGGACGAACATTCCTCACTTAATCGAACATTTGTATGTTCCACTGAACATTTGGTACCGAATTCAATTTGTTCGGCTCTTCCGGGAATTCGATAGAGCGGGGTTCGTTAGACTGAGGAAGCACTGTACGACATATATATACATACATACATACATACATACATATACACACGATGTGCACGTTTCAGCGACATTTACTCAAATTGTATATATATGTATAAAGTTTGCGCCCTTTAAGGGTTAATAAATAGAAAATTTTCATTCTCTTGTTGACCAGACCACACACTAGAAGTTGAAGGGACGATGACGTTTCGGTCCGTCCTGGACCATTCACAATCGACTTGAGAATGGTCCAGGACGGACCGAAACGTCGTCGTCCCTTCAACTTCTAGTGT